>NC_077233.1:135804574-135997074 GCF_027887165.1 Monodelphis domestica | reverse complement strand
CTCTTTGGAACTACAGTTCCCGGGAGGCAGAGCGCAGCAGGAGCCTGCGTTCTAGCCTAGAATGAGCGCTACTTTTCTTGGGAGCGGTAGTCCCGACTCCGTAGCCTCCAAAACACGCAACGCAGATGTTCACCAGGCGGGAGGAGATGCTGTACGTGCCATCACTCCTCCCCCAGTCTTTGGTGCTGCTTTTGGGAGATTTAAGGCAGGTCCAGAGCCTCGACATTTTCAAAAAGGACAGGCTGAGGCTCGATGGGCAGATGAGGCTAGTAAATCACTAACTCATTTCCATGGTACTTTATGAGGTGGGCAGTGCAAAGACCATCCCCATTTTACAATAAGGAGACTGAGGTTCAGGGTCACCACACAGCTAGTCAATGTCGGAGCTGAACCTGTCTATAGTTGGATGGAGGGTGCGTGCTTATAGCCTGTTCAAACTGTTATATGAGAAAGGAAAGCATTACTAGGAAAGTCCTTGCAAATCCGTAACTTGGGAAGAGTTGGAGGGTTGGGGGCGGGTGCTTGAGTACAGGAGTCTCCTTCCCAAAACCAGGAGATTCCAAGAAAGAGAGAAGTAGGTGGTATCTCTGGGAGTTTTATTTACAGATGCTACAGACCACGAAGGAGTAAGGAAATTCTGGGGAAAGAGTGGCACAGGCTTGAGGTATATAGGCAAGAGGAAAAGGGGTGGCCATGGAGAGGAAGCCAGGGAGTTATGTACAACAAAGGGCATATCTACAAATGAAACTGGGGCAAGGAGAGGGTTAAAAATGAGATCCAAACCAGCCAGATCATGGGAGGCAGCAGAACAGGGACATTTCTTCCCCCACTCCCCCCCAAAAAAGTCACAGTGCATGCAATAAAATAATAAAATGTATGTACAAGGGCTTGGAGCCATCACCCAACAAAGCCCTGAGGAGGGAGAACTTGCCATTCCCCCAGGGTCCCTGGAGAGTAAGCAAGTAGTTGTTTCTCCCACTAGTGCCCCTCCTCCAGCAGCCTGGCTGGGGTTGGGGCAGCAGAATCATCTTATCAGGGAGAATCATGAAGCTGGGGTTGGAGGTTGGAGGTCAGTCCCAGCCATTGTCCTTGATCATGTGGTTGAGCTCAATGATGTACTTCCCCTCCTTGTATTTCTGACTGCTCTCAAAGGCCTGTTCCTGGAAGGTAGAGAAGAGCCAGTTGGAGGTGGGGAGGAGGGGTATTCCTCTCCAACAGACTTGCTTCTGAAGAGAAGTATTAGGTTGGAAAGTTTTTGACTGAAGTCTATTTCTGGCTTCCCCATGGAAGAACTTGTTTAACTGCAGTCTTCAGTTTTCTCACCTGTCAAATGAGGGTTGTAATGCCTAAGCTACCTACACCTCATGTGATGGTGAGAATCAAATAAGAGAACACATAGGAAACAGCTTTGAAAAAGTTCAGGGCTCTATAAGTACTTCTTTTTTAAAAGGGACCTGACGAGGGACCAGAAAAGACTCATGGACTTGGGTCTGGAAGGGACCTTAAAGGTGATCTAGTTTAAGCCTCATTTTATAGGTGAGGAGACTGAGGCCCCCAGTGGGGAAGTGATGCCCAAGGTTTCTGTTGGAGGCAGAATTTGAGCCCAAATCTTCAAACTCCAAGCCTAGCACCTTCCATAGCACCTGGGGTCTGACTTTTCTTTTAGAGACTATGGGAGGACTACAGGTCACACTCACATATTTCCAGCCCAGCGTGGTCTTGCAGCTCTCACAGTGAATGTCAGCCACAGCATGGAGTCCAGTTAGTAGCACGCGTTCTTCAGCTGGCCCGCAACCCACGTTCACCCTGTGGGGTGGGTCACCAGGCTGTCACAAATGAGACTAGTCCCTCAGGGGACTCTGGGCCTCAAACACCACCCCATCCCACCAAGCCTGGGGCCCAATTTCCCCTCCAGAGTAATCCAGGGTCACAAGTCCCAGATGGGTCACAATCCCACCTGACCCTTGGTTGGCCCTGAAACTCCAGCACAAGAAAGTATGGGTTCAAAGAAGAGGTCAAAGGCCACCGGAGGTTGGGAGATTGCCCCAAGAGTCTTCACCCACCAGCCCTAAAGAGAATCCCTCCAGAGAGGAAGCTCTGATACTCACACAGAGTTGAAGAGGTAGGCACGGCCCTGACTTCCCTGGAAGGACTGGAGAGAAGAAAGGGAATCAGTCATTGTCAGTTCTGGGGCCTTTTGGTTCCCTCCCAGGGTACAATCCCTGGGGCTGAGAGTTTCCCCAATCCTTAGGCAGGTTACCTTGGAGATGAGGTCATCATGGTTGGCCAGGTGTGCCCGGCAGTGGGCACAGCTATACCTTCGGTGACAATCGTCCAGATAAGCTTGGAAGGTTTTGGGCTTGGAGATCCGAACCATGGTGGGGGCTGGGGGCAGTGGCCCCACCCGAGGAGGGGACCACGGTGAGCAAAGGGAGCCCAGAGCCTAGAAAATCATAAAGAAGCATCAGCTTCGTGGCCCTCTTCTATCCCAAAGTTCTGTTCTCCAATATTCCACAGACAGTTTCTCATTCCCTCCCAGAAGCAAACACATCTCTGCATCTCCTCTCTAGCTGGTGTCCCGACTTCTCCCCAGAGCTGGGGCTGTATCTGCTGTTATACTTGGTGTTGTCTCTGTCTTCCCTAGGGCCAGGTTGCCTCCCTGGGGGAGGAATGTTGCTCAGGCTGGATTCAATCAAAGCATTGATTTGACTCACTGCCTTGAGAGATCTCAAGTTGCATCACTGGGGAAACTGAGGCTAGGAGGGGGAGGGGTGACTCAGCCAACTCAGCACCTCCACCTGGGTCCGGACAATCCAATGGGCTCTGGAAGGTGGGCCAAAATATTGCAGGGAGCCCCGAAAGGGAAGAATAAGCTGGAGAGGAAGGCACTGGGGGGTGGGGGGAGTAGTCTTGCTTTGTAAAAGCTGCGCAGCTGGGGAGGGGGAGGGGAAGGGGTGCACAAGGTCCGGAGCTGCAGGCGAGGGCGCCCCCAGAGGTTGGAACTTCCCGGGGGGCTCTGGCCTGGGGGTGGCCCTGGCCAGTCCAGGGAGAGGGAGGGGGAAGACTGCAGAAGGGAGGGCGCCTGGGAGTTCCGATTGGGGGGCTAGGGGCGCTGAGATCGTTCAGGGGACTCATGGGCGCTCCGAGGGTGATGAGCCTCACCTAGGTGCGCGGGGGGCCCGGTCCGCCGGGGTCTGGGATCGGGTGATGGGGCGCTCCGGAGCCGGGGCGCTGTCCCCACGCCCCGGGTTCGAAGCCGCGACTTGTTTACACCGAGACCAGCTGCTGTCGCTGTGAGCTCTCCCCCCCCTCCCTTCCCGCACTCCCGGCGGCCGCCGCGGCCAATCAGGGCGCTTTATGCAAATGAGCGGGGAGCGTCACGCATCCGGGAGCATTCAAGCCTACTGCCTTCGCCTCTCCCTCTGGTTGCTCCCGAGCCGGCGGTCTGTCGCCTCCGGAAATGCGGCGGAATCTGGGGCTGGGTGAGGGCGCTGGGGATGTTCCTAGGCCGCGGACCCCCTGAAAACAAAGGAGCCCAGAGTCCGGGCGGGACTTCGCCACGCCCCGCCGCATCTGCTGTGCTCCTGGGCGCCCGGCCTCCCCAACGCGGTAATAGTTATCTTATCCGCCCCCAAGGCCGGAGAGCCTGCGCTTTGATTGCCTTCTCCAGTGGACCGCGGACCCCCATCCCGGGCCTGGAACTGCCCGTCCCTTCTCCGGGACCCTTGGGCCACCTAGGATCTGAAGCGTCAGCGGGGCAAAGAAGCAACATCTTTCCCCCTTCACCTCTCCCCTCCTGGACACCCCAGGGCTGGTCTCGGGCTGCAGGGTAGTAGTGATCCATCGTTTCAGGTTCCCTGGAGACGCCAGTCCGAAGCCTGGGAGCCATGTCTAAGGCCTAGAGGTGGATGCACTAATCTGAAAAGGCTTCCAGGAGTGCAATTTGGAGTTAGCCCTGTGGGACCACTTTGTGCTCTCTCCCCACCCCCATCCCGTTTCCAGTCTGGGCCTCCCTTCTCTTGGTGTTCCTACCTGGAAGAAAGCATTAGTTACTCGACTGGGTAGTCACAAAGGCTGGGAGTGGCACCAGAAAGTAGCCTAGTTTGAGGGCCAGGAATGTGGCCAAACCAGAAGCCCAGGACTCTCCTCCCTGGCTCCTGCCTTCATCCCCAGCCCCCTCCTCAATAAAGATACATGACTCAGTAAAAAAACATTTATTGAGGGAGATATTGAGTAAATTGTGTTGGTGAAGGGCAACATTTTAAGGGAGATCTTGAAAACTTGCATGAACTGATGCAGAGAAGTATCAGCAGAATTAAATATACAGGATAGTCACAATCTGAAGGATTTAAAGAACTAATCAATGAAGTTGTGTCCAATTATGGCTTAAGGAAACTATGTTTTTAAATATACTTGTTTCTCAACAGAAATGTTAAACATAATAGGAACAGAAAGAGGCATACATTTCCAGACATAGCCAATGGATTTGATTACAAATCAACTTTGCTTGACCACTCTAGGAAGCTCTCTATTGGAGTGGGGACAGAGAATCACTGGGAAATGGCAATGATGTATTAAAAGATCTTTTCAACAAAAAATTTTAAAAAGGAAAAAAATGTAAATAGATCCATGACCCAGTTAGCTCTCTGAGGTATCTTAGTTGCTCCTGTCAGTTGGCTGAGGATGGTTGTCCAGATAGTGACGAAGGGCTGTGGGGTAATCTGTCATGACTCCAGTGGCTCCCAGCCCATAGGCTACTTCAAAATCGGATTCCTCATTAAGGCACCAAAATACCACCTGAAGAGTAGATAAAGTTTGGAGAAGTGCTTTGTTCTTGTTTCTCTCACATGAAACCCTTCTCTGTTTATCAGTTCCTTCCCTAATTCCATGAAGATGTTTTCCCATGGCCTCCTCTGAATTCCTATAGTATTTTTATCCACAGTAAAATATATTTCTATTTTTTTCATGTGTGCGTCTGAGCTCCTGGGTGTAGGAACTAGTAGCCATGGTGGGGTAGAACAGTAGGCTTCCAATCAGACCTGGGTTGGAGGCTGCAGCCCAAATGTTTACCAGATATATGATTTTGGGCAACTCATTTTGAGCTCTTTCAATCTTAGTTTCTTATCTAGTTAAACTGGGATGATACTTAAAAAAAAAAAAAAACCAACCTTACCTCTGTCTTAAAAGTGATACTAAGTATCAATTCTAAGGTAGAGAGCAGTAAAGGCCAGGGGTTAAATGACTTGCCCAGGGTCCCATAGCTAGGAAGAGGGGAATAATACGATCACTATCTATCTTACAGGGGTATTCTGAGAAAAAGGCTTGGAAAAAAAGCATAATAGAAATGGAAGTGATTTTTTTTTTGCTTCCTCTTTTCCCCTTAGCAACCAATACAAAGTTAAAGAGACATGATCGTATTCTGAAATTCTACCTGACAGGTAATGACTGAACTCACTTGTATCCCTCTTTCTTCAAGGTGTCTAATTAGACTTTTCCGCATGATTAGGCTGAAGGAAGAAACAATGTCATTAGACAAGGGAGGTCAAGGGTAGTCAGGGATGCTCAACCCACCCTCCTTGCCCATCTCACCTCTTAGAAATGGCTGCTGCCAATCTATTCAAAGCAGAACAGGAAAATGGGAAATAGGTTCTAGTTCAACAGATGGAATAAGATCAACAATTAGGACTGGCTTTGAGATACTGCTGGCTGTCTTCTTCCATGGCCCTGTCACCCCATGACTGTAACTCTTATTACTGACAGAGATCAGAAAAGAGAAGGAAAGAGACCCCATAGACTCCTCTGCCCTTTGTTTACTGTGCCCCTATCCCTTTCCCCAAAGCTCCATTACCTGTTAATGATGGTGGGCAGGAAACAAAGCAGGAATCTCTCAGGTAGAGTGAAGAAGGGCAACAGTCCCATATAATACAGGAACAGCAACCAAACAACTCGGATTTGGGTGAAAGAGATGGGCATTTCTGGATTCTAAGGGAGCCAGAAGGTTCAGTCTCAGGAAGGCTGAGGTAGCATAGAGGAGGGGTGGGGGATAGGTTTATCTGAAGAATGCCAAGCAAGGCTCTCCAGGGAAGAGGTGCAGAGTTTAAGGGCCTAGAATATAGGAGAAAAGATGCTCCAGGGATTACCAGTACCTATAGAATGGAAGTCAAAACTCCAATTGTGTAATTTCTCTCCTGAGATTTAAGACCCTCCACAAAATGACCCCAATAGTATGTCTTATTTAATAGACTGGTCTTTGTTCCCCACTATATACCCTCCAACCCAGATAAGCCAGAGGTTTTAATATGCTCCCTTCAGAAGCCATGCTAACTTCCTTTGCTTAGCACAAAAGTGCTTCCTTTACTTGGAATGCCCTTCTCTGTCAAAATACAATAAAAATTTAGAGTAGTATGCGAACTTCAAGATTATCTAGTCCAACCTCCTCATTTGAATGGATGAGAAAAAGGAAGCAGAAAAGAGAAATTATCTTTATTATGATCACCCAGCTAGTAAATGACAAAGTTCTAACTCCCATTTTTTGACTCCAAGCCACCTTTTTAAGGTCCAACTCAACAACCTCTCCCTTTGATGAAATAGTCCCCTGATTAACTTCTTTCCCCAAATTCAGCAAAAGTGCTTTTCTTTGAGGCCTCTTAGGATCCACACATGCTGTATAAGTTAGGACTGATTCCTACAAAAAATCTGAAGATCAACAAAAGGAATAAACCCTAAGAAGTGGCTGTAGTATGTTATGTTATATGTTGTCTCTTGAAGAAAACAGAGGGATCCTTACTTTCAGGACTAGTGGAGAGAATAGGTTTCCATGGGTGATTGTACAGACCAAAGCAGGGGCTTGGGGTAGTGGAAGTACCAGGGAACAGTAGGAAATGGGACAAGAAAAGGGGGCCCAGAGCAGAATGGGGCAACTCACAGCTGCATGGCATTTCTTCATGACAGAGTTTTTTTCGGCAGCCCAGATGGTTATTTCACTTCTGTCAAAGCGCTTGACAAGGGCAACTATCTAGGGGTATGGAGGGAAAGTCAGAAAGGTTTTCTTGGCTCTTAAATCTTCCTTAGTCCCCAGTTCTCCCCCATCAAGAGGCCAATTTGACTATGTCTTCAGTTTCTCTTCCTCTGCCTTCCCAAATGCCTGCAGCCATACCTTAGTAATGAGTTCCTCATTTTCTGATTTCAATTCTAGAGACACAGGTGTTTCAGGATACTTCTGGAAAATCTCTTCTAGTCGAATCATCTTACGGTCTGACCCTTGTGCAAACCGGCCTGAAATCAAAGGGAAGTAGTAGGTCTAAGGAGGAAGGAGCTACAAAGAAGATTGGAGGTCAGGGAGACTAGAGGTCGAGTGGAGTCATATTTGAGAGGGGAATGTCAAAGAAAAGTGTAAAGGCTATGGTAAAAGAGAGAATTAAGGTCACCAAGAAGTCAAGCATATGTCTAAGAAGGGGGCAGGGAGAACTCCCTCTTCCCCATTACAGTCTGAGGAGCCTAGGTTGGCTTTTTTCCCCTCCCTTCCCTATAGCAGCTCCCAGGGAAGGCCAGGGGTCATGGTAACTTTTCTAGTATCTTATCCCCAATCAAAGACTTCTCTTTATCTCACCTGGGGAGAAGTATACTTCCAACTTCTCTCTGTAAAGAGGCAGGTCCTGGGAGAAGTATAGGAGAGAAAGGATTGATGTCATGGAAGAACGAGACTGGCAGAGAATGAAGGGGTAAAGATTTGAGGGACTTTGGTGTATGGGGTCGGGGGTATAAGGCTCAGGTCCTTAAGGAGGTTCTGGGGTTAGATAGGAGAGTCTTAAATGTGGGGGAGTACTTGGGGGAATCCCCACCTCAAAATCTATATCCCCAACGTTCTTATTGAGGCCACATTGTCGAAAAAGGTTCTCATCATGGGAGACAACAACTTGGCCATCTCGGGACAGAAGGCAGTCCAACTCAAAGAGGTCTGATCGTTGGGCTGTGGCACTGTGGAAATGACAGAGTACAGGTCACTTCTGAGGGAGACACTGGGATTAGAGATCAAAAGAAAGAGTCAGACTCACTTTTCCATGGCCTCTATGGTATGTTCAAGCCGTTCCCCAGAACCTGTGGGAAGGAATGGAACATGAATCTGGGCGCCCTTCTCCAGTTAGTCTCTCAATCCCATTTCATTCCTTTGAGCCTCTTTGCTCTCTGCCCTCTAAGAAGTCCCTGGTCTTCTCTCCTTTCTCCATAACACTCCTCCATCCTCCTGATTTCTTCTTTTTCATTCCTTAGAACCTGTTTCCTCTTTCACCAATTCCATTCCACTCCCAAGTACTTGTTTCCTTTTCCTAGAACCAGGATCCTCTCCCCAATCTCATCCCTTTGAACGTGTCTCCATACCCTAAGCCTTTACCTACCATACATGTAAGACCTGTTTCTTCTCCCCAATTTTATCCCATCCATGCTTTACAGTGGCATCAAATTCAAACAGAGAAGGGTGTTACTAAATTGTATATAAGGATCCCTGCTGGCCACATACCGACTTAGATTAAGGTGTAGTCTCTTATTTCATTTCCTCCACACATCCCAGAGCCTCCCTTTCCATTTTTGTCTCCCCTTCCCAAACTCATGGATGTCTGTCTCTTGGAAGCAGTCCTCACCCCCTCTGTGAGCAACGAGTTGACATCGGAAGGCAGGTTCCCGGGGAGCATGGAGCAGCCAGGGCCGGCGGAGGAAGAAGAAAGAAAGCACAGCATAGCTTCCCAGGGCAGGGAGGGCATAGTAGAGCAGGGAGCTCATGGAGGCGGTAGTTCTTTGACGGGTGAGGTGTAAGGGGCTCCGGGCCTGCTGGCTAGTCTTCAGGTTGGCTGGCTCTCTGGCTCCTTTTCAGACTGCAGAGGGTTCCCTCAGCCTCTGCACCACCACGCCCCTAGGACCTGCTGAGCCTGCCACTGGCAGGAGGCCCAGCTGACAGGGCGGGACATCCAGGGACCTGGACAGCCCCAGGCCATGTCCCCACCCCCAGCCTCAGGCTGATTATACTACTCAGGTTGTCTAGCATCCTCAGAGACAAACCAAGGAGCAAGGACAGGAAAGCTGACTCTACTAGTCCTGCTGATCTAAAGCTCACTGCTGCCATCCAGCTGATAGTGCTGAGAACTCCCCTCCCACTCCCTCATCCAGGTTCAGGGTGAACCCATTGCCCTCTGGCCAGTCACAGGAGCATGTGGGGCGAGCTGAATCACCCCCATTCCAATTTGAAAGGAAATGGAAAGGGTGAAAAGATGGTAAACTCAAAGGGAAAAATAACTCCCCAGTCCCCTCCCTCTGGGCAGGAAAGGCTCAACCTGTGCCCATTCAGCTATGCTGGAGGCAGAATAATCCAGCTGGCTGGGGTCAAAGATCTCTGCAGTTGGGTAGGGCTGAGGCTGTTTATGGTTAAGCCCTTTCAAACACTTCCATCCCCCACTTCCATCCATCTAGAAGTGACCTAGAGTTAGTAGGCTCCAAGGAAGGCCCAGAATAGAGAAAAGTAAGAGGATGAAGCACCCAGGAGATGGCAGCAAACAAAGACACAGAGGCAGAGGATCCTGATACACATCTATATATTTATATATTAGATACAGGTGCTGGGAGACAGTGGTCTGGCCTCCCCTACCATACCACAGGGGTAGCTGGCCAGCTGCCCTTCCCTCCCATACACACTCATACACACACAAGCAGCAGGGGCACCCCTTCCAGGAAGGGTTAGGGGACAATGGGGTTAAACGTGGCAGCTTCAGGGGCACAGCCTGGAGTCTGAAGGATTCCAGTCCCACCCTCCAGACCTTTTTCTTTCTCCCTAATCTGAAAACTAGCCCTTGAGAATCAGGAATGTTCCACAGAGGTTAGAGAAGATCCGAGGGAGGTGTCAATCACGTGAAAGAGTAGGAACCCTTCCAACTCACTCCCTATCACCCCCACCAAACACAATCTTCAAGGTGCCTTGTAGGAATTAGGGGCTGAGAAGTAGCACTAGTCCTTGCAAAAAGGAGCGTGTGAAGGGACTAGGGAAAAGCAGCCTTGGGTTCCCTAGGCCAGGCTGAAGTGGGGAGGGAAGTGAAGGCTTCTGGGGCAGTGGTAAGCCAGCCAGGGGAGCAAAGGTTTGGTCCAGAACCCCTAGCTGCAAAAGGGGTCATGGTTTCCCCCTGAAGTAAAAAGGGATGAAAGACTGTCTCTGAGATAAAGCATGTTAGAACAGAGGGGCCCACACACACACACACACACACACACACACACCCATCCATCCCCTGCCTGGAATGAGGGGCCAAGGTGTGAATGGCATCCAGTTTCAAACAGTCCAGCAGGAAAAGGGGCAGGTGGAATTCAGCTTCTGGGGAAAAAAAGAGGCCAAGACCCAAATTCAGAGATTTATGAAGACAGAGAAAGAACATGAGATCAAAAGAACATAGGAAAGAGGCAGAGAACTGATTATACAACTGTGGCTGAATAGTTGGTCTGAATAACAGGGGTCAGAGAGGTTGGCTTGGGCCTTAGGGCATGTTTAGGCAGGTTGGCCTCCTCCCCAAATATTTATATCCCCCTTCTTGGGATTGAAGGAGGCCAAGAAGTGTGGCTTTACCACTATTCAGGCTGGAGGAAAAACCCTTCCGGTACAAAAGTCAGGCCTCTTTAGATAATCTTTTTCTGGAAGCTACTTTATAGTTCCAAACTCATAGGAGACCAAGGAACATAAAACTGGAGGTACCATCAATCCCTATTAGGTCAGATTGCACAAGAGAGGGTTCATAGGGGGTCACAGGGGCAAACTGAGCCCTGGGCAACCCTAGACTTTTCCATCTTGTAGGGCCAGTCAGGCAGAGGAGTGAGTTTAGTGGAAGAAACCCTGGACCTGCCATCAAATGACCTGGCTTTCTCAGCTCTGCTCCTTACTGATTCATTAACTATCTGTCCTTAAATGTCCTCATGTCTAAAATGGCAATTGTACTATACACCTGTCAAGAGTTTCTGTGAGGAAGGTACTGTGTAAACTCTGGAGTGTTATATAATGTGAACGAGCTTCATTATCACAGGAAAGTAGAGGAGGAGAGGAGGGTCTTGCTGGAGGAAGCAAACCTAGGGCAAGAGCTAAATATATTAAAATATGATGGAGTGGGGGCGTGTTGGCATGGGTTTGTGTACACTTGGGGTGGTGAAAAGAATGTGTTTGTATACATACAGGGTTGATATAAGCAGATTTTTGTGTCCCCAGGTGTGTGTAGGCATTTTTGTGTATATAAGTATTCACATACAGCAAGTATATGTGTACATGGGAGTATATGATTGGATGAGAAGTACTTACCAGGTCCTCAAAAGGAGAGGATCCCTGCTTCAGGGGGCTCCTGGGGCCCCAGGTTGGAATCGGGCTGTCTCTTGGAAGATAAGTTCCTTCAGTCGTTCCTTTGGAAGGTCATCCAGCTCCATGTCAAAGGTAAAGGGTTCTTCTGCCACTGGCTGCAAGAAGAAAAGGCAGGCAGAAGATTAAGATGAGAGATCCTGGAGATATCCATCTAGGAATTCTGCTTTTTCCCCACCCTCCCACCCCAATTTGATCCCAGCCCTTGGTCCCACCTCATCAGTTGGATCATAGTACTGCTCCAAGTAGGGATGGGCCAGGGCATCCTCCACTGTGATTCGCTTGTTGGGGTTAAAGGTCAACATCCGGTCCAGCAGGTCCAGGGCTAGATGAGGTCAGGGGTCAGAAGCATGGATTCCACAAATCTTTGCCTCATGGGGCAGGATGGGTAGGAGGGAATGAGGGATGGGTAGGAGGGAAAAGGTATTCTAGATATTCCCCCCCATTCCATATTTAAGGACCCCTTTAAATTTAGATAATGGAACTAGGAGGTCAAACTCTATTAGGCTGAGAGAGAGCTGCCACCAAAGCTGATCTCCTTTAACTAGTGGGAACTAGGATAAAGAAATTCCCCCACTTCTAACCTATTCCTCTATGTGGATTTAAATTCTAATCCCACACTGCCCTTAGCCTCATGTCTTCCTTTCCTCTAGATCCTCTCAACAGCCAGATTTTCTTCTTCTTCTTATCTATAAGTTGTCTATCCCATTTCTTTCCCTTCTCCTCACCTTTGGAGTCTGCCTTGGGAAACAGCTTGACCCAGGGCACCTTAGGCTTGGATGGAAGGGACTGTAGGTAGTTCCGAGCTTTCATATTGATGATACAGTTCAGATCATCCTGAGATGGAGAACCTAGGATACCTGGGGACAAAGGGAAGGATATAACAAGAGACACTGGAAGGAAATCAAGGAGACAAAGGATCATTGTAGATATTTATCTTCCCAGGGAAACCAGCTCAGGAAGACCTCATTTTAATAAAGAGAACTTGAATGGTCTAGGAGCTGAAAACCAGACCATCTTGCTCTAGCAAGCACTATACTCACTCTAGGAAAGAGGTCATATAATAACAAGAACACTGATTTGGAGTCATAAGACCTGGGTTTAAATCATGACTTTGCCATTTACTAGCTGTGTGACCTTGGGTAAGTCATGTCACCTCCTTGGAATTCAGATTCTTTACCTGTTTAAAAAGAAAAAAAAAAAGGAAGTTGAACTAGATGGTCTTTTAAGTCCTGTGATACACATCCTTAGCCAATCCACTCCCCAAAAGTTGGCTTCCTGCCCACAGATGTTAGCTGCTAGCTTGCAGAGCCTCAATCCATCTATCTTGCCAGCCTTCCTCCATCCACTTCCCCCATTTCACCCCTCTACTACCCCCTTCACCTAGAATGTGGTTCAGCTGGTCCAGATAGTGCTTCCCAGGAAAGATGGGCCGATTGGAGAGCATTTCTGCGAGGATACAGCCCACAGACCAGATATCGATGGATTTGGTATAGCCCTAACACAAAGAGAAATAATAGGTAACTTTGGGACCATCCCAACAGTCAGCTTCTCTGGTCGCCTATTCAATCTGCACTATTCACTACTCCTTCCTTCCAAACCTCAGCAGGATACACTGAAGGCAAAAGGGCTCTCAAAATGATAGGAGTTTTGGTACCTGTCCTTATCTCTCTTTGTCAGGAAAACTGGTATTTGCTGACACAATTGGCCAATTCCTCTTTCCTGTCCCCCATATAAATGCCCACAATTGTAACTTGGGAATCAGGAGATATGAAAATAACCAATCCTCTTCACAGCAGTCTGGTGGTCACCTATGATGACTAAACAGCCTCAATGTCCTTTTTTTTTTGTCTTCTCACACTTTCCCTCTAATACCTTCACTTGGGAGTTAGAGAGAGCTTTTAAAGGACTGGGGATGGCTTCTTTCCTTACCTTGGAATTAAGCATGATCTCTGGTGCTCTATACCAACGGGTAGCCACATACTCTGTCAGGAAGCCTGTGTGATCATGCTCAGGGTCAGCAATTCTGGCCAGACCAAAGTCACAGATCTTTGAAGAAAGAAAAAACAAACAAACTTCGTTTATAATCTGACATCCTATTATTTATCCATAAAGTACAAATTTGTTAGATTGGTAAACAATGCTTCCACTATGTTGATCCCAGCTCATCTTATTTATCGATGGTCCTCAATAAAAACCTTCAAATTCAGGCAAACTCATCCTATTTACTGCCCCCTGAACATGACCTTTATGTTCCTCCTCCATGCTCTTGTATATTCTCCTTGTTTAGACTGCTTCCCCTGGGTAATGATCTAAATGTTAACTCTTAAGGACCCACAGGCCTCCTTTCATGACTAAATTGAACTTATCTCTGTCAACAGTTTTAAGAATATTTACTGTCTGAAATGGCCAATGTTTCCCAAACTAATGACTACAGAACATTTCTGCAATTGAAATATACTAACAAAACACATGAATGCTGGTCAGGGGCATGAACTACATCCTGAATAAAGATGATCAGGGAAATTTTTGAATAAAACAAAAGAAATTAAATCTATTCATGCCCCTATTACATATTATAAGTATTTGTTTTTATAGCTATAAACTCATATTTAACATTCTAGAAGGGAAGAATAAATATTTACACATACACACAGGATCCCTATTCACCACTGTTTTATTTGGATGTATTTCTTGTTTATCATCCCATCTTCTCAAACAGATTAAATTTTTGGAGGTCAAAGACCATGTCTTATTCCTCTTTTTATCCTCTCCTCTCAAAAAATCTTACACAGAGTAGGTATTTAATATTTATAGAAGATAATGATAAAATGTACTGTCAGGTAAGGATCAGAATAGGAGAGTCACTTGAGGAGAAAGGGAAGACACTAGGGTCATAATGATAAGCTTAGAGGTCATGCTGGTTGACAAAGTGGTTGGAAGTGGTGTCCATTGAGTGCCTATGGGGTAGAGTGGGATAAGGTGGAAGAAGGAAGAGAAGTGGTGGTTTCTAAACTCTGGATTCTCACCTTGAGGTCACAAGTGGTGTTAATGAGCAGGTTGGAGGGTTTGAGGTCCCGATGGAGCACATTGGCTGAGTGAATATATTTGAGGCCCCGTAGGATTTGGTACAGGAAGTAGCAGACATGATCATTACTCAGCTGCTGGCTCTTTAGCAGCTTATACAAGTCTGTTTCCATCAGGTCCTGAACAATGTAACTGAGGAAGCCATGGAGGAGTTCCCCCCCACCCCCAGGAAGTGGGGGAACCAATAGGAACTAGGGTTAAGGAGAATAGTAGGCTGGTACTATAGTCAATAACCCATTCAGGGCAAGAGGCAGATTCCCTTCATCCAGTCTTTTTCTGCTGGAGCCCAGGAGACACTTACTTTTACTGTATAAATCCATACACATGGGGAGTGGCCTGAGGAAGGGGGCTGACACTTGAAGTTGAGAGCAGGAAAAGGCTAAATAGCTGAGGGAGGAAATGAAGGCAGGAAAACTGAAAACACTAGCATAGGAAAAAGGGAATGCTAATACTCTCTAAGAACTGGGTAAGGTCCAAAGACCTTCCATTGCTGGGAAGTACCTGGGTGGGGCTTTGAAGGGGAAAGTTCAAGAGAGGATGGCTAGAATCCCCATCTGTTCTGTAGGAGTAAAAGGGGGAGCTGGTGGGATATACAGGTTTATCTGAGCTTCACAAGCTCTGTCGTGGGTACTTACTGAGAGAGTCTGTCTACAAACATTAATTAAACCCTGATTCTGTATAGAGTTCTGGCCAATATTATATTAAGAGCTGGAAGGAACTACATAGGTCATCTGGTTTGATATCTCATTTTACAGGAGGAACTGAAGCCCAGAGAAGGCAAATGACCTGCCTAAGATGGAATTAAAATTTGGATCTAACCCATAGGGGCGGCTACATGGCATAGTGGATAGAGTGCCAGGGCTAGAGTCAGAAAGACTCATCTCCCTTAATATCTGGTCTCAGACACTATCTGTGTGACCCTGGGAAAGTCACTTAACCCTGATTGTCTCAGTTCCTACTCTGTAAAATGAGCTGGTGAAGTATCTCTAAACCACTCCCATATCTTTGCCAGGAAAACTCCAAATGGAATCATGAAAGCGTTAGACACAACTAAAACAACTGAACACCAACACTAACTCATAATCCTGTTCATTTTGCTGTATTTCTTCTCTTCTGCTAGGGAACAGAGGACAAAGGAATAAAGGAAAGAGAAGGGAGAAAGCCCTTAGAGTCTGATCTCAGGGCCAGGGAAAAGTAAGAGAGTTAAGGATACACATCCCTCATGGCCTCCAGCGTGGGTGCCCGAAGGATGTCACAGATGCCAATGACATTTTCATGGTGGCATCGAAGCAGGATCTGAATCTCCCGAAGGGTACGCTGGCAATATGTCTGGTGCTCAAATGGGCTGATCTTTTTGATGGCTACCCGGGCCTTCCGAACATGGTCAAAGGCAGAGCTGTTGGGGCAGAGAGCAAAGGATTCATCCTGGATCACAGAACTGTTGGAGAGCTGTGCCCCAGAGGGAAGGGGACAAAATGCTGATAGAAGGGGGGGGGGGTGTGTGGAGGAGCATGAGAACCTGGAGATTAGGGGCCTATCTGCACAGCAAAGTGAGAGCCTAGGCCACTGAGCTCCACCCAGGCCTTGGGGTAGGGGGTAGAAAGAGGGTGGGTGAGGGGAGAAGAAAAGGAAGGAAGAAGAAGGAGAGAAGGAAGAAGAGAAGGAGATTGTGGTGGAGGGGGTCAAGGGAGAACTCTGACCAGGCTGTAAACAATGCTGGCTCCTTCCTGCCACTAGCGCCTGAAGCCTCCTGGGAGACGGCTGGGGACCAGCCAACCTAAGCTCTGACTTCATTCCAGGAAGAAGAGACCACTGAATCTTTTCCTTCCCTCCCCTCCACCTTTAAACTCCAGCTGTTAGGACCCCTTATTTCTCTTCCTATTGTGGGGTTGTCAGACATACCCAGAAGTCCAAAAAGGGGATGAAAAGGGTAAGGAAAAACTAGGAAATAAAGAGAAAATGGGTCAGGAAGTCCTCAGGACAGGGCCCCTGGGAGTAAATAAGTGGGGGGGGGGGGGAGGTGTAAGAGAACATATATAAAGGTTAAAAGAGGAGGAAAGGAATTGTGAGAAATGGCCCTGAAGAGGGTCTAGGTCTCCAGGGGAGGCCTGCCCCACTGAAGGGGAAGGGCTGGTCCAGAGGAACTCGGTAAGAAGATCCAGGCACAGCCGTGTACCTCCTCCCTGATACCCTGCCCAGCCCCACACCACTAGCCTCCCCTCACCCCAAGTCTAAGTAACTTACATCTCCCCATGGATTCTCCTCCTTCAAGCTCTCCCCAACTTCCCTAGCAACCAACCCTTTCCGAATCCTCTCTGTGATGGTCCAGGGCCCCCTCCCCTCCTTAAGAACATCCCCAGGGACTCCACCCCTGCCTTAGAACTTCCTCAGGGCCCCCTCCTCCGGCCTCAGCACATCCCAGAAATATCCCTCCCCTTCCTAGAAGTATCCACAGGGTCCCTCCCTCAGCACGTCCCTGGAGACCCCTCCTCTTCCCAGGAACCTCCTCAGGGCCCCCTTCCCCTTCTTCAGAACATCCTCAGAACCCCTTCCCGTACTCACAACACCTCCCCCCAACACTCTTAGATGCCCTCCCCCCATTTAGAGCATTCTCAAAGACCCTTGGAACGCCACCGACCCCATCCTATCCCCCTTCCCTCCCTGGAGGCCCCTCCCCTGACAAAGAACATCCCTGGAGACCCCTCCCCTTCTTCAGATCGTGCCCCAGACTCTCCTCCCTTCCCTCAGAATATCCCTGGAGCCCCCTCCCCTCCTTCGGAACTTCCCCAGGGCTCCCTCCCACCAATGCTTCGGAAGCCCCCTCCTCTCTCTCAGGACTCCTCCGAAGCCCCTTCCCCCGGCCCCCGCCTCATACCTGACCATGCCGTACGCCCCCTCCCCAATGTACTGCAGCTCTGTGTAGCGTGGTCCCACGTCAAATGGCTGACCCTTCACCATCTCCACCTTGCCGGGGACCCCCGGGCCGGTCCCGTCAACTCCTCGGGGCTCCCCGCCCCCTCCCCCTTCAGCAGCCACCACCGCCGCCATCTCCACTCCCCTCCCTCCCCGCGGCTCCGCCCGGGGTCCCGCCTAGGCGCGCGCCGGCTCCGCCCTCCATTACGTCACTCCGCCGCTCATGACACGCCCCCACGCAGGACCCGCCCCTCAACTCGAGGCTGGGCCCGGCTCCAGGCTCGAAACTATCTAGGCTCGGCGCCTGCGCTTGCGCGGCCTGCGCTCGACGCTTCCGCCCCATCGCGCTACTTACGCGCGGGCCACCGCCCCCACCCCAAGCCTAGGTCTCGGGGGAACTTAGAAGGGAGAGGGAGGTACCCGAGGGCGACGGGCACTGTCCTGGGGTTAGTATTCTACATCCCAACCTGGGAAGCTGGAGCCAAAGCTTCCAATAGGAGCTCGCTACGTGCGGCTCTGGGCGAGTCGCCCTCCCTTTGTGTCCTTCGGGACTCGGCTCCGTTGACCCTTCCGACGTGAGGGACGTTGGGCGGGGCCTTCCCGGGCAGTAAAACTGCAAAGATTTCTGCGAAGCGCTCTCCCACGGGCAGAGCGCGGGGTTCGGAGGGTTCAGGGCTTTGACCAAAGGCACATCTCAGGACTGGGAAAGAACTCCGGGAGGGTGTCAAGTTCAAAAGCCAGTTTTGAATGACCTGGGTCCTAGGGCAAGCAGCCTTGGGACTCAGTTCCCTCCTCACCCCCCCTCCCCCGCAAAGTGTGCTTGCTGGACGCCATGATCTCTTAAGGTCTACCTCCAACTTTAAATCTGTGAACCTATGACATTCCGGTGACATGCTCTTGACTCCAGGTCCTAGTTTACCGGTATGACAATAGCAGCGAGTGGAGGTTGATTGAAGTCGTCTTTGGAAGGACAGCGTTTTTCATGGATATAAAATTAATGTGTCTGGCAAAATTTTCCAGCCCAGACAATAAACCTATTAAACACCTACTGTGTGCCTGACATTATGTTAAGTGCTGGAGATGGAAAGAGGCAAAAAACAATCCCTGTCCACAAGGAGTTCATAGTCTAATGGGGAAGACACAACAAGCAAACGTGTACAAATGAGCCCTACACAGAGTAATTAGAAAGTGATTAAGAGAGAGAAGGCATTAGAATGAAGATTGGGTTGGGTTCCTATAGAAGATAGATTTTAGTTAGGATTTGAAGGAAGCCAGGGAAGGCAGGAGGTAGAGATGAAAAGGGACGTTTCTGGCATGGGACACAGCTGGAGAAAAAACCTGGAGAGTAAAGTGTAAAAAGACTGTAAAGACAGGAAGGAAGGGTCTAGTTTATGAAGCGTTTTGATCACCGGAGGGTTTTGTGTCTGATCCTGGAAGCAAAAAGGAGCTATTGGAGTTTGTTGAGGAAGGGGAGAAAGGTGATCTCGCCCAACCTCCAGTTGAACAATCTGCTTTTAGAACTATCCTCTTCTATGCATTTATCTCAGCTCAGTCTGTATGGTCTTTACCCCCTGAGCATAGTTTGAGCTGAGAGAAATGCACAGAGGAGAATTTAAAATAACAGAGGGAAAATATTTTTTTTTTAAAATAAACCCTTACCTTCTGTCTTGGAATCAACATTTTTATTCCAAGGCAGAAGAGTGGTAAGAGCTAGGCAATGGGGGTTAAGTGACTTGCCCAGGGTCACACAGCTGGGAAGTGTCTGAGGTCACATTTGAACCTAGGACCTCCCATCTCTGGGCCTGGCTCTCAATCCATTGAACTACCCAGCTTCCCCCCCCCCCCCCAGGTAAATAATTTTTTAAAGCTCTAGATGGCTACCCAACTATATGAGTGACCAGAAATCCTGGAGACTGACAGAAATCATGAATTAATGTCATTAGTCAGCAAAATGTTACAACCTGTCTTTTTTACCCCTAGTACAGATAAGCTATTTCCTCTGATACATGGAATTATTGATTATTACTGCTCCCTTGTCATGAGATGTATGCAGAAAACAAACGATAAGGGCAGCTAGGTTGCTTCATGGAGAAAGAGCCAGAAACAGCCAGATGGGAATTCAAATCTGGTCTCAGATACTTCCTCTTGCTGTATGACAATGGGCAAGTCACTTAACCTCAATTGCCTAGCCCTTGCCAGTCTTCTGTCTTGGAACTGATACCTTGTATTACAGGAAGGTAAGGATTAGAAAGACAGAAAGTAACCTATCCCCTCTTTCTCTTCATGCATGTATTTTATTCCTAGATTTCCAATAATCTTTCCTAGAAGCTCCTTTTTAATGCACTGGAAGCCTTCTTCTAGTTTATTTATCCATTGCTGTTCCCTATCATTGAATTCCTTGAAAGGATAAGAAAACATAGGTAGGATTATAAAAACATATCTGCAGAGCTTCCATAAATTTTTTTATTCATATAACCAGGAACAGAGTCTTTCTCTTGTACTAAAGCAGAGACTGTGCAAAATAGTACTTCATGATTCCAAAATTCCTCATAATTTGCTTCTGGATATACTAATTCAGGGTGGCATGGCTCATGCTAATATAATAGACACCAGAGAACATGCAACAGGCCTGGCAGGATTTTGGTTTAGCCCTTACTAATTTGATAAGTGTGTTTTTTCCTTCTAAACTTCTTCAAGCAATTACAAGATAGTAGTGACTCAATAAAATACTAGATAGAGATCTGCTATGAGCCATGGGTGGGGGTTATATTACTAGCATAGGGAAGTTTAGTGTATGATAGCTTGTCATTTAAGACTGCAATTATTTTGCTACATGGAGTGTTTTTAAAAATCATTTCCTAGTGTTCATGATTGATATTTCCTGGCTGAAGCTTCCATGTAGGAGGAGGCCAGTTTAGCTTATTAGAGCAGTCATAAAAATGGAGATGAAACTATCTTAGAGATTAAATTAATTTCAACAAACATTTATTAACACATCTACTGTAGGTATATGACACTGTTCTGGGAGCAAAGGCAAAAACACAATAGTCATTGCTCTAAGTAAATTTAAGTTTAACTGGGTATATATAACAAGTATACAGATATGTAAATACAACACAACATTCAGGGAAGCTGCTTAGATCAGGAAGTTTCCAGTAGATGATGACACCTGAACCAAACTTTGAAGGAAGCTAAGGATTTTTAAAAATAGAAGTGATAAAGAGGTCTGGAAATACAAGGAAATACACTTCCAGCTCCTGCAAGTATAGAGCTCAAGGAACAACTACTCAGTTTTCTCCTTTTCCTTCTTTCCAGCTTCTCCTCTTTGTCTCTGATCTCTGGGGCATTTGAAAATCCTCCTTCTGCAAGGGGCAACCCAAGGAACAAAGGTATTAGTTCAGGAAGCCTTTCCCTATCTGAGTCATGAGTTTTGATGGCACTCAAAACCCAAACTGCTCTGGGGGGGAAGGGAAATGAAACTAAATTTACTAGGAATGTGCTTTATTATGCATTTATGTTCTGAATAAATGGTCTTATTGTTTACACACACACACAGAAAAAGAATCCTGCTTGACACTCCCTCGCCTTCTGTGACACAGCACTCTCTAGGTTCTACTTTTAACTGTTCCTTCTCTGCTTCCTTCCTAGGCTGATCTTTCTTCTTCCGCCCTTTAATAAAATCATTCTCTGAGAGTTTATCTTTGGCTCTTTCCTTTGATTATCTTATTCCCCTCCCAAGACCGAAATCTCTGTACAGGATTCAAATGAGTATGTATCAATCTGATCTGATCTGATCTTGTAACCCTTCTGTTCAATATTTTCCATGTGTTTCTTCTGGCTTCCAAATAAAAGTATAAACTCCTTCTCTTGGTATTCAAAAGTTTCCATAATAATAATATAAGGCTTTCCAGCCTTATATAAGAGCACTCTTCTCCTTGTACTCTATATTCCAGCCAAAGTGGATTACTTGCCATTCCCTATACACATCTTATGCTATTTTTCTTTTGTTTTTTTTAAACAATTTCACTACATTACCTATATCCAGAAGTAAAATGGCCATTCATAGGGCTCATCCTGCCACTGATCAACATAGAAACATTTGATATGTCTCATTTCCCACCTGACCCTTCGTGGTCGCCACAATGTGACAAAGAAATCACTTTAAAAGACTGAGATATATTAATTTAAGGTCGCCAAGGAATTCAGCTATGTAATTCCTAAATGAAAACTCAAGTCAGCAGTCAACCTTTTATGGAGTTTTTAATTACAAACAGGAGGAAGAAAGGTATTAGAGATAGAGATAGAGAGAGAGGAAGAGAGGGAGAGAAGGGAATAGGGCTTAAATACCCCCTCTGTTTAGGCTGGGCCAAAGGCCCAAGCCCTTAGATAGCTGAGGCAAAGAAAAGAGATCAGTCCCTATCACTCACGTGACCAAAATGGAGAAACAGTCTCAGGGGCCTCCACCTCCAGCCTCCTTCAGAGCAAAACTTCTCAGAGCACAACCTCTCAGAGCAAAACCTCTCCCACCCCCTTCAGTCCTCAGACCCCGCTATCTTTAAGGAAACCATCTAAGTTCCCTCCCCTCAGTTCTCACATCTACCAATCACTGTCCATGTCTTCCCTGTGCCAATGGTGGCTCTAGCTTAACCCAGGACCTCCCAGAGGTCTGCCCCTTTGCACATGTCTGTTGAAGGTCATATTCTCAAATAATTAAATTTTGATCTATGCTGCAGCCCTTCCTAAATCCTGTTAGGACTGAGTAGGGTGGAAATTGTATTTTCCAAGACCTGGTTCTGTCATTCCAAGTATCTCTATTGTATCAATTCTAAAATCAATCATGACTCAAAGAACTTCCTGTTCTATGCTTAAGCATAGGTCAAAGCCCTTTCCATTGTTTAGCAAAAGGTTTCTGTCCTAAAGTAGTCTTAGGTAGGGAGGAGAAGGATCCTCCCGTGCCAAGGGGGTTCACATTCCAATAGAGATCTTACTATCAGTAGGAAATTTTTTCCAAATATGAAATTTTCCAATGGTGAAATTTCCAACATTCATAAGTCTAAGAAATTTTAAGGTTTACACATAGAAACATTTGATATGCCTCATTTCCCACCTGAGCCAGCTTCTCTCTCCTTGGGAAGCCTGGTGAACCACCTCCTCCCATATTAATGTCAAAGTCAGTATGGACACCTGATCACTTCCAGAGCTATTGCAATGTAGCTCTGTAATGATTAAAATTTAGGGGAGACTGAGGCAGGTAGAAATTAGTTTCTCTCTGCAAGGAATATATATTTTTAGAGGTTTATTAAAGGTTAAAGATTAAGAATATACAAGTAAGAAACATGTGCCTAGGCCAGAGGCCTAGACAAAATAACCTCACATCATGGAAGAGACGCCTCTGCTCCAAAAACGGAAGTCCAAAAAAGGACCCCAGACCTTCAAAAGCCTTTGCTTAAATATCTTCTCGATCTCGGCCCAGGTGAGATTACAAGGCATTCTGGGGAAGTGGAGCAAAGGCTCATGGGGATTGTAGTCCTGTATTCGAGTCTATTTTTCACAGCTCAGAACATCCAAGCTCAACCAGAGCCTCAGCTACCCAAGTAGCAGGGATTAAGGCTGTGGGCCACCATGACTAATCATGTGTATATATATATATATATATATATATGTTCATTAGATGACACTATTCCCAGTTTTTAGAAAGTTCTACCTGCTATAACTTGTTGAATTGTTGAAATTCTACCCATCCTTTAAGGTCAAGTTGATATTCCCATCTTTCATGAAACTTTCCCTACATCTTCCAAATGGATATAATCATTTCTTGTTGCAGGCCCTCATTTGTAACTTTATGATATCAAGCGTAGCACTCCAACCCTCCCTCCTCCAGCTAGTTCTAGGTTCCCAGGACTGTTGGATTCATTGACAGTTTAAACTCACTGTCCACAGATCCCCACCAATACTTGTTATACTAAGTCAAACCTGATGTTTGTGAATTCAAAGCAAAGATTTTTAATAAGACAGAATATTATATTTAAATCAAGTTTTAAACTGTCACCATTTATTCCCAAATGGCTGCTGTTACCTTTCATCATATATATATGAATCCTAAGTCTCCTGGGGAACACTAGTTTAACTTCTGGCTAACTCCTCAGTCCTCCAGTTATAGTGGGTCCACAGCTCCAAGGCCTGACTCCCAGCTCACCCTTGGGTTTTTTCCACTTTGGTTTCTGATTACTTCTTTGTGAACCAATCCTTTTCTCCTGACCTAGTCTCAGGTCTCACTCTTCCTCCCTGTTGATTACTTACTCCCAGGGGATAATTCAGGGAGAGGAGGATGAGCAAAAATATTAGAAAAATTTCATGAGAGAGATTCAAACTAATCTTTTGGGCCTTAAAGAAAGAGAGAAATGTCAATAAACTGGGGAAGGGAAATCCACATGCAAATCTTCAAATAAAGATGGAGAATATAGAGTAGTGCAACCTGGCTGGAATATAAGACTATGTGAAGGGAAAGAGCATGAAATAAGACTGAAAACTAGGTTGGAACAACATTGAATATGTGTGTTGTTATTTTTGGGAGGGGAGACAGGGAATAGGCAGTGGATGCCAGTTTATACTCTACTGAGTAGGCAGAAGAGAAGGCCAGAATATTTTCTGAGTTGAGGTATGACAAAACAAGTGGTACATTAGGAAGATTGCTTCGGCAGGATGGAATGAGAGGAAAAACAAACAGGAGGCTATTATAATAATCTAATTGAGAGGGGATGACAGCTTGAACTAGAATGATTGTAATAGGAATAGAAAGGAGGGAATGGATGGTAGATATGCAGATAAGGTAGAATCTACAGGATGTGGCAACTGATGACATATATGAGGTGAGGACAAAGAAAGAGTTGAAAAGATGGGCGTTACATACCTGAATAAGTGGAGAAATGTGGTGCCATCAACCAGAAGAGAAACTGGGGAAAGGGCAAGTTTGGAGGCAGCAATAATAAGATTATTTCAGATTTTACATTTTGAATTGATTTAGTTGGAAATGCTGGTAGGATATACAGGTGAAGCTATAAAGAAGGCAGATGGAAATAGGGATCAGGACTCCAGGGCAAGGTTGGAGATGGGATCAGATCTTTTAGGTCTTGGCAAGGAGTTGGCTTAGGGAACATGACTTGGTTCAACAACAAAAACAGTTAACTAGCATGAACCAATAGGGAACTTCTCTTGGGAAGATGACCTCTGGCATGGGCCTTCAAGGAAATAATCATCTGCTATGTTAGGTTCCCCTCCTCCCTCCTCTTTGTTCTTGGTTCCTAGTTCCATTTAGGCCACCGCCTACTACAGAACATTGAACACATCTTTTCACAAGGGAACTGGAAGACCTTGAGAAGCTATGCCACCTCTATATTTTTCTATTGTTGTCTAAAAGTCCCTCAAGGGTTCTTATCCTATTTTGTGTCAAGGATGCTTTTGGCGGTCTGGTAAAGCTAATGTACACCTGAGAATGTTGTCTTTTAAAAAAAATTCATAATTTAAGGAAATGTAAAATTTCAATTAGAGGTTGATGAAAATAAAGATATAATTTTTTTTTCATCAAAGTTCATAAAAGCCCTGAAGTCTATTCATGGATCACTTGGAGGTCTATAGACATTAAGTTAAGAAGATATGCCTTAGACCTTCAACTTGTGAGACCAAAATTCACCAAAGCTGGATGCTGATCAGGATTTTTCTCTAGAAAAATCTTATGCCTGATCTTTTGAGGTAATACAAGTTTTAAGTGGGGGTCACTCATAAGGCTGCTGCTGCTCAGGAAATCTCCTTTCTTTATAAAAAGGCTAAATTTGGGATGATGTTGATAATCCAAATCCTCCCACTTCTATTCAGCAAATTGGGGTTCAGGAGCATTGCCCATAAATTCTCCTCTCTGGCCAAGTGAGCAAATGCATATTCATTTCTTCCATATGCTTTTGCCAAAACTCTGTCAGTGTCCCCTCCAAAGCCTACTCTCTTCTTCCAGGCTGGGTGGGCACACACTTACAAATCCCATGAGCCTCTGCTCTGAGGCATCCATGAATGATTCCTGAGGAGAAGAATCGCACATAACCAGGCAACAAGAATTCATTCAAGGCCAACTATGTAAAAGGCACTAAACCCTGGGGATACAAGCTGTCACAACAACTAGAAGTCTCTATCCCTTCAAGGAGCTTACACTTTAATGTGGCATTTGATGTGTCTATAAATATGTTCATACTTAAAAACCTCTGGCAAGAGTTTGGATAGCCCTGGAATTGTGGAATCTCAGTTTAGGAAGAGAGAAATCTAACATGAGATCAGTCTTTAGACAGGTTGGAGAGTTTGGGAATTCTTAAGAAGGAGGAAAGAAGGGAGAAGGGGTGGTTGTCTCACTCATGACAGTAATGCAATAGACCATGGCAAAATGGCGCCCCCCTCCATCTGCAGTTACCTCCTTCAAGATCAGAGATGACTTCTAAATGGATAAGTGGAAAGGCTTGTCCCTCTGTTTTTATCTTGGGCACTCCATCAGGAACTCTGAAGAAACAAACCACCCATCAAGGAGAAAGAGATATGCATGTGTGTTGGGGGGGATCCCTATTCCTCTCCTGCCTTACTTTTGCTTAAATTTTTTATTCTGTTTTTTATTTTTTATTTTATTTATTTATTTATTATTTATTTATTTTTTATTCTGTTAAAGGATGCACATGCCAGATTTTATATTATTTCTCATAAATGCCTGTGGTTGACTCTGTCCTCATTTTGTCTTGCATCCCTTTGGGTTCCACATGAAAGTGCAAAGTGTACCATACAGAAAAGAAGATCATTCCATAGCACAGGGCTGGGAGCTTAACTTTGGCCCATTGTTAGAGAGCTGTACAGGGGGCATAAACATGAGTCATTTAATGACTAGATTACCAAATACAGAATTACTATGACCCTGGGCCATACTTCTAAATCCGCCCCAAAGACATGAGACTAAGAGTAAGCAGACATCATACTTCTAAGAAACATACAGGACAGAAGGCTGGAAACCTTAGAAAGGAGGCACTTAGGAGCAAGGGGGCCTGGGAAAGACCTCCGACAGAAGGTCCATCTTGAAGGAAATCAGAGATTCTGAAAGGCAGAAGAAAAGAGGGAGGGAGAGTACTCTGGGCAGGGAAGAAAACTTGTACAAAGGAACAGAGATTAAAGATGGAGGACAACTACCCGGTAAGAAAGCCAGATTTAGCTGTTAGGTCAACTGTGTGTGAGGAAAAATGTGTAATAAGTCTAGAAAAGTAATCCAGACCAGATATCAAAAAGCTTTCAATGTGAAGCAGAGGAAATTGTATTTGATCCTAGAAGCAACATAGAAACATCAGTGAGAAAATGATGTGATCAGATCAGAACTAGGCGTTAAGAATGCCATTTTGGCAGCTGTGTAGAATGAATTGGAGACAGGAGAAATTCCAGAAAAGGATGATTCTTTAAATAATTCAGGCAAGAGTTGATGAAGGCCTGAACAAGGACGGTGAGAGTATGGAGAGAAAGGAATGAATATGAGCCATTATGTAGGTAGAAACAGGAATTGATAATGGATTAGATTTAGGAGAGGAAGAAAAAATAGAGTAAAAGATGATGAACCTGGGTATCTTTGACAGGAATAGGGAAGTTAGGCTTCCCTTCCCCCCAAACCAGGTCCACTCTGCTGTGCATTGGTCTATCTTCTATAAAGGGAACAGTCAAAAAGGGAAGTTCCAGAAAGGCACAGTACCATCAGTCTCTTAACTCACTTTTATCTACCACAGAGAGGGGAGGCTCTGACAAGAGTATTCTCTTGAGGGAAGGAAGTTTTGGTTTGTGGAGTCACAGTGATGGTAAGCTGATCCGTAGGGCAGCTGATTCACCCAGAAGCAAAGGCCGTATTGATTTAATTACTTTGCCCAGAAGAAGAGATGAAAATAGATGGAGGGGTTAAGTGTGGAGCAGGAGGGCAGATGACAAGATGATCTAGGTAGACATTTTGCTGAGATATAATGCATGGTATGGAGCCAGCCAGAGAGTGATAGATTTGCCAAGCATGATTTTTACTTTTATTCCCAATGCCAAGCACAAAGCTTGACACAGAGTAAGAACTTAATAAATGTTTTTTGATTAGTTTATGTGACTTGATAGAAAATGTGAACTATAAAGGGCTCACAATCCATAAACCAATAAGATAATTAAAAAAACCAAACTTCTGTCTATATGAATTCTAATACAGAAAGGTGACAAAGGTTAGGCAAAAGGAGTTAAGTAGCTTGCTCAGGTTCACATATCTAGGAAATACCTGAGACCAGATTTGAATCCAGGTTCTCCTGAATCTACCTAGCTATCCTAAACCAAATGATTCTTTCCCACTTCTCCAGGGATTCCTCTAAGGTGGAGACCTTCCCATTCCACCCCAATAAAAGTCAAAGCATTTAGGCTCAAGAGAATCAACCCTGATTCACCCTGTGGCTCCTGTGAACTGCACCTTCCCAGAAATCCATATTGACCTCTGATCTTACAGAACTGCTCTGGTTGGAGTCCCCAGAAAATAGATAGCATTAGGGTGGACAACACTGTCAAAATCTGGTCCACTTGCCATTTATGGAGTTGGTGTAAAGGAAGGTCTAGGGGGTTCTCTCAGCATCATTGTTCTAGTCTTACTGTCCTTCATCTCCTTTGTCTGATGATTTGGCATTGTCTAGGAATTCCTTTCCTGTCTAGAACCTTCTGTCCTAGAATTCTTGTTTGTCTAGGAATTTCTTTACTGCAATTGTTGCCATTTCTGTGGGTCCTCTACATTTTCCCCTCCCCAGTTAAAAATTTGCTCTTCTAGAGCATGTGAACCTAACTCTAATCAGGGAATGAGGGAAGAATATACACAATCAATTGGGTATAGAAAGCTATCTTACCCTACAGGAAAGTAGGAGGGTAAAGGAATGAAAGAATGGGGGTGGAACTGATAGAAAAGAGGGCAAATTGGGGGAGGGGGAGGTGAGAAACTAAACAGGGGTAAATAGATTGGAAAGTGATACACAGTAATCTCAATGGTGCACACCATTTTTTTACAAGTCTCTAATTTCTTAAATACATAGAAAAATTAGTTGAATATATAAGAATACCAGTCATTTCCCAATTAGTAGTAGTCTCTTGGTGATCGAGAATGACTATTGTCTTTGTGCAGTTTCATCTACGGTGTACCCTCATGTGGCTTTGGAGTCCAAAGGCTGAGGTGCACAGTTTGTGGCACATGGGGCATGGGACGCCAGTTGTTACGGGAGGTGCGGTTGTGGCCTGATGTCGGCGTTCACGCACAGCGGCAAGACGTCAACGTTGCTCATCTTCAAAGGTGGTGGCAGCACGGTTAATGTGGGTTCGCCAGCTGCTTCTGTCAGAGGCAGCGAGTTCTAGTTGCTTTGGTGTGATGCCAGCCCACTTCAAGTTTGACTTTAGCTGATCCTTGAATCTTTTCTTTGCTTGGCCTTGTTTCCTGAGTCCAGCTGACAGTTCACCCTAGAACACCATAGAATAGAATGGTATTCGCTGTGGGTCCATGCGGATGACATGTCCAGACCATCGTAGCTGGGTTTTGAGGACCATGACTTCGATGCTGGTGGAGTTGGCTCTGTCGAGGACTTCCTGATTGGTGATTCGGTCCTGCCATCGGATCCTCATGATTTACTGGAGAGAGCGTTGGTGGAATTGCTCCAGCTGTTTCATGTGCTTCCGGTACAGTGTCCATGTCTCGCAACCGTACAGGAGCGAGCTGAGGACCACTGCGTTGTACACTTTGAGCTTCGTCACAGTGCTTACACCTCCGTGTTGGAGGACTTTGCAGCGCAGCCACCCAAGTGCCTGGCTGACCTTTTGGATCCTGGCATTGATCTTGTGGTCTAGGGACCCGTCGTTGGCAATGGTGCTGCCCAGGGACTTGAAAGTGTTGGCGTTAGAAAGCTGTGTGCCATCGATAGTTATGCACGGCTGGTGAGTTGGCCTCCCTGGTGCAGGTTGGAACAGCACCTCTCCTTTGCTGAGGCTGATAGTCAGGCCAAACAGTTTTGTTGCGGTAGAGAACCTGTCCACAATGGTTTGGAGATGATTTTCTTGGTGGGCCATGAGAGCACAGTCATCTGCGAAGAGAGCTTCCAGGATGAGTCTCTCTGTTGTCTTTGTTTTTGCAGTCAGGCGGCGAAGGTCAAATAGTGAGTCATCCAGTCGGTATTTGATGTAGACGCCCAGGTCTAGATCCATCACAGCATGTCGTAATACTTGGGTGAAAAATAGGTTGAATAGTACTGGAGCGAGGACACAGCCTTGTTTCACGCCACTGGAGATGTTGAAACGATCGGAAGTCTCTCCACCAGATAGGACTTCCCCTGTCATGTCGACATGAAAGAGCTGGATCAGTTTGACGAATTTTGCTGGACAACCCACAATGAGGATCACCCACAACGCGTCCCTGTTCACTGTGTCGAACGCCTTCATCAGGTCTGTGAAGACAATGTAGAGACTCAGGTTCTGCTCAAGGCTTTTTTCCTGCATTTGCCTCACTGTGAAGACCATGTCGATGGTGCTGCGATCTGGTCGGAAGCCACATTGTGATTCAGGCAGGTTCTGCTCTGAGACAGATGACAGGAGTCTGTTGAGTATAACACGGGCGAGGATTTTTCCAGCAGTGGAGAGTAGTGAGATTCCTCTGTAGTTGTCAGTTTTCCCAATTGATACATGGTCAAAAGACATGAACAGACAGTTCTCAAACAAAGTAATTAAAACTCTTTATTCTCATGCAAAATGCTCTAAATTGCTATTAATTAAAGAAATGCAAATAACTCTTAGTTATCACCCCACACCTCTCATGCTGGCTATTATGACAGAAAAGGAAAATGACAAAACGAAGGGAATATAGGAAATATGGGACACAAGTAGGGGAGTTATGAACTGATTCAAGCATTCAGAAGAGCAATTTGGACCTATGCCCACAGGGCTATAAAACATGACATATGCTTTAACCCAGAAATACCATTAGTAGTTTTGTATCCCAAAGAGATAAAAAAAAGGGGGGGACCTATATGTACAAAAATATTTCCAGCAGCTCTTTTTAGTAGGGGGAATGGCTGAGTAGGTTATAGTATATGATTATAATGGAATACTATTGGGCTGTAAGAAATGACAAGCAGGAGGAGCTCAGACAAACCTGGTAAGACTTAACATGAATTGAAGCAGAGTGAAATAAGCAGAACCAGGAGAACATTGTACAGTGACAGAAATACTTCACAATGAATAATTGTGAATAATAGCTATTCTCAGCAATACAATGATCCAAAACTATCCTGAAGGATTTGTGATAAAAAAAAATGTCATCTACTTCCAGGCCAAAGCAAGCCTTTTTCTTTTTCTTTTCTTTTTTTTTTTTAAATATATTTTATTTGATCATTTCCAAGCATTATTCGTTAAAGACATAGATCATTTTCTTTTCCTTCCCCCACCTCCCGTAGCCGACGGGTGAGTCCACTGGGTATCACATGTGTTCTTGATTTGAACCCATTGCTTTGTTGATAGTATTTGCATTAGAGTGTTCATTTAGAGTCTATCCTCTGTCATGTCCCCTCAACCTCTGTATTCAGGCAGTTGCTCTTTCTCGGTGTTTCCACTCCCATAGTTTATCCTTTGCTTATGAATGGTGTTTTTTTCTCCTGGATCCCTGCAAGTTGTTCAGGGACATTACACCGCCACTAATGGAGAAGTCCATTACGTTCGATTATACCACAGTGTATTAGTCTCTGTGTACAATGTTCTCCTGGTTCTGCTCCTCTCGCTCTGCATCACTTCCTGGAGGTTGTTCCAGTCTCCATGGAACTTCTCCACTTTATTATTCCTTTTAGCACAATAGTACTCCATCACCAACATATACCACAGTTTGTTCAGCCATTCCCCAATTGATGGGCATCCCCTCGTTTTCCAATTTTTGGCCACCACAAAGAGCGCAGCTATGAATATTTTTGTACAAGTCTTTGTGTCCATTATCTCTTTGGGGTACAGACCCAGCAGTGCTATGGCTGGGTCAAAGGGTAGATATTCTTTTGTCGCCCTTTGGGCATAGTTCCAAATTGCCCTCCAGAATGGTTGGATCAGTTCACAACTCCACCAGCAATGAATTAATGTCCCTACATTGCCACATCCCCTCCAGCATTCATTACTTTCCTTTGCTGTTATGTTAGCCAATCTGCTAGGTGTGAGGTGATACCTCAGAGTTGTTTTGATTTGCATCTCTCTGATTATAAGAGATGTAGAACACTTCTTCATGTGCTTGTTGATAGTTTTGATTTCTTTATCTGAGAACTGCCTATCCATTTCCCTTGCCCATTTATCAATTGGAGAATGGCTTGATTTTTTGTACAATTGATTTAGCTCATTATAAATATGAGTAATTAAACCTTTGTCAGAGGTTTCTATGAAGATTTTTTCCCAATTTGTTGTTTCCCTTCTGATTTTAGTTATATTGGTTTTGTTTGTACAAAAGCTTTTTAGTTTGATGTAGTCAAAATTATTTATTTTACATTTTGTGATTCTTTCTATATCTTGCTTGGTTCAAAGCAAGCCTTTTTCACTTTCTTAACTTTTTTGTATTTGAGTTTCTTTCCACAATAGGATTAAAAAGAAAAAAATGTTTTATATGACTGTATATGTAAAATCTGTGAGATAGCTTACCATCTCAAGGGGGAGTGGGGAGAAGGGAAGGAGAGCAATCTAGACTATTCTTTGAAAAAAGTTGGAAACTGTTTTTACATGTAATTGGGGAAAAAATAAAATTAAAAAAAATTTTAAATTTCCCTCCTGGAAAATTACACCAAGTGTCTTCAGGTACACTGACCTGTATATCCAATTTTGGATATCTTTATTGGGACCTGGAATGGCTCCCAGTGGCAGCAGCTAACTCAATGCAACAATTGCATTTTCTTTATTCTTGTATATTTTTCTCAGTATCTTGCATTCCCCCTTTCCATGGGGTGTAAAGTCCTTTCCACATGTTACAGTTCATAGGTCTTTACCAAATCAACAATCCTTTGTGAGGATCTAGACCTTCCCTCCTTGAGCAGTCTTGGTACTTATACCAATATATAATTGTATTATGCTCCTTTGTTTGTCTAGGCATCTTCAGGGATATTTCTACCTTCCATTTTTGAATCAATACTGTGTATTGGCTCCAAGGCATAAGAGTGGTAAGGGTTAGGCAATGGGGGTTAAGTGACTTAACAATAGCTTAGATTTTAAAACAAGATTTTTTAAAAATCCTTGCCAAAAAGAAAGCGCTTGGGTTGACTAGAGAATCTACTTAGTCCTTTTCTCTAGTTCTACAGTTCATAGGAATTCTGGTTAAGCTCCAATGAATATGACCTTGACCTAAACTGAAACCACAAGTTAGAAATGATTAATAAATGAATCATCTTACCCAATCTCTTGATTTTATAGGTGACCCAGAAAATTAGAGTGATTTGTCCTAGGTGGTATAGCTATTCATTGTCAAGAGATATTTATTGAGTGCCTACTATGTGCTAGGACTTGGGGGAGTCTGGGAGTGGAAGGATGGAGTAGGGTGGGGGAATCCAAATCATTTTACGCCTTAGTAAGAAAAGGAAAGGCCCTTAGAAGTCATCCAGTCTAATTTCCCATTCAACCCAACAATCCCATCTACTATAATTCTGACAGCCTAGGCTGATAACGGGGAGCTCACTATCTCACTAGCCATCTCTTTTCATTGTTTGAAAACTCTTATTGTTAGAAAGTTCTATCTTACTTTGCACCAAAATCTTTCTTCCTTTTTTAAATTTTATTTTTATTTTTGTAGCTTTTCCCTTTTGTTCAAGTTCTACTCTCTGGATTTATAAATCTATTTGACTTCCCAATAATAATCTTTCAGTTATTTGAAGACAACTATCATTCTAATCCTATAATATCAAAGTTGGAAGAGACCTCAGGGTCCCTTTAGTTCAACCTATATCTATGAACAAAAATATCCTACAACTTAGCTGTCACATGGTAATCCAGACATTGATGGAAGACTTCCTATGAGGGTGAACCTACTGCTTCTGGGGGGACAGGAAGCTTTTCCTTATGCTAAGCCTAAATTTGCCTCTTTGCAATGTTTTCCTATTCCTATTATTGTTGAACTCCTCAGCCAAATAATTTCCCATCTCCTAAGCTTTCTATTTTTTGAGTTAAATAAAAGAACATAGTTCCTTTAGCTATTTCTCATATGATGTGGTGTCTAAACCTGGTTATACTTCAAGATCTGCTCCATTTCTTTATAATATATATATTATTTTATTTTATTTTATTTTTTTGGTTACAATACTCGCTTTATTTCCCTCCTTGCTCTATTTCTTTTTCTTTTTTTAATTTTATAGCATTTTATTTGATCATTTCCATGCATTATTCATTAAAGACAAAGATCATTTTCTTTTCCTCCCCCCACCTCCCGTAGCCGACGCGTGATTCCACTGGGTATCACATGTGTTCTTGATTCGAACCCATTGCCATGTTGTTAATATTTGCATTAGAGTGTTCGTTTAGAGTCTCTCCTCTGTCATATCCCCTCAACCGCTGTAGTCAGGCAGTTGCTTTTCCTCGGTGTTTCTACTCCTTCAGTTTGTCCTCTGCTTATGGATAGTGTTTTTTCTCCTAGATCCCTGCAGATTGTTCAGGGACATTACACCGCCACTAATGGAGAATTCCATTACGTTCGATTATACCACAGTGTGTTTGTCTCTGTGTACAATGTTCTCCTGGTTCTGCTCCTCTCGCTCTGCATCACTTCCTGGAGGTTGTTCCAGTCTCCATGGAATTCCTCCACTTTATTATTTCTTTTTGCACAATAATAGTCCATCACCAACATATACCACAATTTGTTCAGCCATTCCCCAATTGATGGGCATCCCCTCGTTTTCCAATTTTTGGCCACCACAAAGAGCGCAGCTATTAATATTTTTGTACAAGTCTTTTTGTCCATTATCTCTTTGGGGTACAGACCCAGCAGTGCTATGGCTGGATCAAAGGGGTAGATATTCTTTTGTCGCCCTTTGTGCATAGTTCCAAATTGCCCTCCAGAATGGTTGGATCAGTTCACAACTCCACCAGCAATGAATTAATGTCCCCACTTTGCCACATCCCCTCCAGCATTCATTACTTTCCATAGTTGTCATGTTAGCCAGTCTGCTAGGTGTCCTCAGAGTTGTTTTGATTTGCATCTCTCTGATTATAAGAGATGTAGAACACTTCTTCATGTGCTTGTTGATAGTTTTGATTTCTTTATCTGAGAACTGCCTATCCATGTCCCTTGCCCATTTACCAATTGGGGAATGGCTTGATTTTTTGTACAATTGATTTAGCTCTTTATAAATTTGAGTAATTAAACCTTTGTCAGAGGTTTTTATGAAGATTTTTGCCCAATTTGTTGTTTTCCTTCTGATTTTAGTTACATTGGTTTTGTTTGTACAAAAGCTTTTTAATTTGATGTAGTCAAAATTATTTATTTTATATTTTGTGATTCTTTCTATGTCTTGCTTGGTTTTAAAGTCTTTCCCCTCCCAAAGGTCTGACATGTATACTATTCTGTGTTTACCCAATTTACTTATGGTTTCCTTCTTTATGTTTAAGTCATTCACCCATTTTGAATTTATCTTGGTGTAGGGTGTGAGGTGTTGATCAATTCCTAATCTCTCCCACACTGTCTTCCAATTTTCCCAGGAATTTTTATCGAATAGTGGATTTTTCTCCCAAAAGCTGGGATCTTTGGGTTTATCATATACTGTCTTGCTGAGGTCGCTTGCCCCCAGGCTATTCCACTGATCCTCCTTTCTGTCTCTTAGCCAGTACCAAATTGTTTTGATGACTGCTGCTTTGTAATATAGTTTGAGGTCTGGGACTGCAAGGCCCCCCTCATTTGTGTTTTTTTTCATTATTTCCCTGGATATCCTTGATCTTTTGTTCTTCCAAATGAACTTTGTTATGGTTTTTTCTAAATCAGTGAAGAAGTATTTTCCCCTGTAGTCTTTTTAAAATTTCCCCGACACCCTCTCCCTCCCTTGTACTGCTTCCCTCCCCACCAGTCTGTTTTTTACCCTTCTACTCCCCTATAGGGTGCAAATCTATTCTCTTCCCCAATGGATTGGATTGTTCTTCCCTCTTTGGGTCAGTTTCAAAGTACGTAAGAGTTGAGTATTTCCTATCTCCAACCTCTTTACCCTTCCAGTGTATCGATGTTCTCCCCTCTCCCGCCATGAGCTTCTTTGTGACATATAAATTTACCCCCATTTGTTTCTTTTCCCATTTCTTTTAGTCATAACCTTTTTTCTTTTTTAGCTTTAGTCATGTATATATGTATATACATACACATGTATATGTATTTATGCATGCATATATCTATATACCTATTTATGTCTTGTCCTTTCATCCTATACAGTTTGTCACTGTTCCCTCTGAGTGTAGTTCTTCTAGATGCTTAGGTGATAGCAACAGTTTTTAAGAGTTGCCAATGACCTCTTTTCTTATAGGGATACATATCATTTTAACTTATTGAGTCTCTTAAAAATTTTTGTTGTTGTTGTTGTTTTTCCCCTCTTTTTAAATTACCTTTTGATGATTCTCTTGAGTTCTGTGGTTGGACTTCAAATTTTCTGTTCAGGTCTGGTCTTTTATTTATGAATGCTTGGAACTCTTCTGTTGTGTTAAATGACCATACTTTCCCCTGTAAGAATATAGTCAGTTTTGATGGACATTTTATTTTTGGCTGTAGGCCTAGTTCCCTTGCTTTCCGGAATATCATATTCCATGCCTTTCAGTCCTTCAGTGTGGATGCAGACAGATCCTGTATTATCCTCACCGTATTTCCATGGTATCTGAATGGCTTCTTCTTGGCAGCTTGTAATACCTGTTCTTTCATCTGACTGTTTTTGAATTTGGCTATAACATTTCTTGGTGTTGTCAGTTGGGGATTAAATACAGGGGGTGATCTGTGGATTCTTTCAATCTCCACTTTCTCCTCTTGTTCTAGGATCTCGGGACAGTTTTCCTGGATAATTTCCTCTAGTATTATGTCCAGGCTTTTTCTTTTGTCGTGGTCTTCTGGTAGTCCAATTATTCTTAAATTGTCTCTTCTTGAACGATTTTCTAAATCGTCTGTTTTGTGAATGAGATGCTTCACATTTTCCTCAATTTTTTCATTCTTTTTGTTTTGTTTTATAGTGTCCTGCTGCCTTGTGAGGTCACTTGATTCTAGTTGTTTTACTCTGGTTCTTAAAGATTGGATTTCATCTCTGGTTTTTTGGTCGTCTTTTTCCTTCTGATCTGATTTTCTTTGAAGATCGTCTTTCATCCTCTTTATCTCGTCTTTCATCTCCTTTGCCTCATCTTTCATCTCCTTTGCCTCATTTTCCAGCTGGATGATTTTGGCTTTCAGGACACTATTTTCTTGTTTTAGTTCAAGTGCCTCTGTTTCCAGATGACTTATCTTAATTTTTAAGTTCTTTTCCCAATTGTCTTCAGCCTCTCTTAGTTGTGTTTTGAGTTCTTCCACAGCCTGTATCCAATTCGCTAGGATTTCTGGTTTATCGTTTGCTGATCTCTTCCCCTCTGTTCCATTTGGTGAGTAGTAGCTGTCTATTGTAGTTTCTTTCTTCTGTTTCTGTTGTTTGTTCAAATTCACCCCTTCTTTCCTCCCCGTATTTATCTGTGCTCTTGTTCCTGTCATTTTTTTGTTTTTTGGGGACTTCTATCAGTCTCCCCTCTTGGAGCTTTAACAGAGGATCTCTTGGTGTAATCTCTGGGGGAGGGTTGTTGGGGGTTTGAACTTTCCTGTCCTCTGGAGGCTTTTGATTGGCTTAAAGTCCAGCATTCAATGAGGATGGATGGGGAGCCTGGGCTTCCCTGTGTTCTGGAGACTTTTGATGGGATTGAGTTCAGCTTAGTTGGGCTGGGTTTACTCTGAGTTTTAAACTTCCTGGACGGCTGGAGCAGATATGGAGGATCTCCAAAGCTCTGGCCAGGCTGCCAGGTCTATGCTCCTTCTAGGCTGCCATCTTGACTTTGCCTCTAGGTTTCTGTTTTTTCAGAAGACCCTGCTCTCTAAGGGGGGAGGGGTCGTGGCTTGCCTGGGCTCTGAGGGCTCCTGATGGGATTAGGTTCACCTGGTTTGGGCCGAATGAGCCCTGATGCAAAAAGTCTCCTCCTCCACAATCTGTTTTGAATGCCTGGAGACTGGCCCGGGTTGTTTTCAAGGTAAGCCCTTCACTGGCCCTGAGGTTTTTGTTCTTTCAGAAGCTCTGAGGGCTCCTGATGGGATTAGGTTCAGGTGGTGTGGGCCAAATGATCCCTGAGCCAAAAAAAGGAAGGAAAAAAAAAGCAGCAACCTCCTCCTCCACAGTCTGTGTTGAATGCCCGGAAACTGGCCTGGGTTACTTTCAAGGTAAGCTCTTTGGAGCTACCCCTTTGCCAGCCCTGAGTTTTCTGTCCTTTCAGTAGCTCTGAGGGCTCCTGTTGGGATTGGGTTCAACTGGTGCCCTAAAACTGGAACCTCCCTTGAGACTCAGATGGAAGGACCCAGCCAGGGGGCTACAGGCTTCCCCCTTCTCTCTATGTTTCCCTGCTGCATGTGTTGGGTGCCCCAGAGACTGGCTCAGGTTGCTTTCAAGTTGAGTCCTCAGAGCCCTGAGGTTCCCGCTGCTGCCGTGGGCTCATCACTGTGGGTTGGGGGGGATGGATCCTGGGACCTTCTTTCTGTCTACCCCTTAGATCCGAGTGACCTAGGGTTCTGGCTTTTGAGGTGTGGTACCTTTTGATCCAGGTCCAGGAGGAGGTTTCCCCAGGTCTATCCTGTTGTTCAGCTTGAATTTCGGTCGCCTAGGAGCACTCTGTTTGCGATCGGTAAGGAAGGGTTTCCGAGGTCTGAACTTTCACTGCTTCTACGCTGCCATCTTGACTGGAAGTCAATCTAGAATCCCTTGCTCTATTTCTTAAAAAAGTTCCTTTTAAACTGTAACTTCCACAACCATATAGACTACTCCAAATATTTTCCAACTAGGGAAGTTGGGATTCCCTTATCATAGACACTATTCATGTAGCTTAAAATTAAACTAGCTGGGAGCAGCTAGGTGGCTTAGTGGATTGGGAGCCAGGCCTAAAGATATTTCTGAGTTGTGTGACCATGGGCAAGTCACTTAACCCCCATTTCTTTGCCTTACTGCTCTTCTGCTGTGGAACCAACACACAGTATCAATTCTAAGATGCAAGGTAAGGGTTTAAAAAAAAAAACCAACTGAACCAATTTTTTTTTTGGGAGGGGAGCCATATTATATGGCTTACACTATTTTTTTTTAATTCAATTTTATTTTGCTTTCAGGTCTTCATTCTCTCCCTCCTACAGAATATCCCCTCCCATTTCCCATTGAAAAAGAAAGAAACAAAATCTCTTTTATAAACATGATTCATCAAGCAAAACAAATGTCCATACTAACCATATTCAAAAAAAGGATCTCTCCATTTCTCTATCAGGAGGTAAGTAGCATGTTTCAGCACGAGTCCTCTGGAATTGGGGTTGGTCATTACATTGATCAGAGTTTTTAAGCCATTCAAAATTATGTCTTTATAATACTGTTATTTTATAAATTGTTCTCCTAGTTCTGCTTGATTCATTTTATAATGGTTCATACAAGATTATACAGATTTCTCTGAGACCTTCAGAGGCTTCTTCCTTCATCATAAATTGCTCTTTATCTTTTTTTTTAACTTATCTTATTTCTTAGAATAGATATTGAGAATGGGTTCTAAGGCAGAAGAGCAGTAAGGGCTGGGCAAATAGACTTGCTCAAGGTCATACAGCTAGGAAGCATCTGAGTTCAAATTTGAAACCAGATCCTCCTAAACCCAGACCTGATGCTCTATCCACTGTGCCACATAGCTGTCCCCAATGTTTTCCATCAAGAAGTTAGCTAAAGAGGAATAAGTTCATCAAATTAGTTGATCTCTTTGGGATACAGATTTATCAGGGACACAATTTCATTTTTCACTCTTAATTTCAATCAAATAAAGTCCCTAAGTAGTTTTTCATAGGACTTTCAAGGGCAAGTCTAAAGACCATTGGCTTAGTCTTTGCCCTTCTGTCTTAGGCTTGTTAATAAGAAAGAAAGTAAGGGTTTAAAAAGAATACACATCAAATAGGATGAAGTCAAAGACAGACCTCCACCTGAAACATCTCTCCAGGCTGATACTATTCTGAATACGATATCTCAACCAGCTATGATTATTCCTAGCTGCACTTGCTATTCATCGTCCAAACCATATCTCATTCCCTTGTTCACAAGGACATCTTGAGATATTTTCTCATGTCCCTTGCTAAAATCAAGACATATTGTTTCCACAGCATTGGAGAATGACCACATTCTCCAGTACTACCATTCTCCAGGTCTGCCAATCCAGTAATCTGATCAAAAAGGAAAATCAGTTTACTTCAGTAAAACTTAGTGAAGTGATAACTCTTTCCTTTCCTTTTTCTTTTTTAAACTCTCACCTTCTGTCTTAGAGTCAATACCATGTATTGATTCCAAAGCAGAAGAGCAGTAAGGACTAAGCAATAGGGGTTAAGTGACTTGCCCAGGGTCCTACCTCTAGGAAGTGTATGAGCTCAAATTTGAACTCAGGACCTTCTCTCTAGGCCTGGCTCTCTATCCATGGAATCACCTAGATGTCCCATACCCTTTCTTTTTCTAAGTGCGTTCAAAACATCTGTCTAATTGTCTGCTCTAGAATTTTGCCAGAGACTTATGACAAACTCACTGGTCTTTATACTTTATTTACTCTTTTTGAAAATTGACCCTCTCCAAATTTTTGATACCTTCTGCCATTCTCTATAATTCCCCAAAGTGGTTCTGATTGTGCTGGCTTTCTTTCAATACTGGAAATGTATTTTGTTGGGCTTGGAAAATTCAACCCATTTAAAGCAGCTAAGTGTCCTCTTCACCTATTACAATTTTAATTTCTCCTTAACCATGATTATTTATGAACTCTTCCTACTACGTGTCATACTATTTCTATCTTGAAAATCATTCTCCTTGATTAAAAAGAAAAACAGAAGTGACATAGGGTTGAGTAATTCTTTTTCTCTGTTGTCTGTTAGCATTACACCATAAGCCCTAAGCAGAGGGCCTATCACTTCCTTGTTTTTATGGGTCCAAACAGAGCCTAAAAAAAAAAGCCATTTTGTGGTTCCTTGTTTTCAAAAACCATCATTTTATTTTGAGTTTTGGCTCCCCCCCCCAAACCCTTACCTTCCATCTTAGAATCAATACTAGTATTGGTTCCAAGATAGAAGAGTGGTAAGGGCTAGGTAATGGGGGTTAAGTGACTTGCCCAGGGTCACACAGCTAAGTTCAATTTAGTTTTAAAGGAAGAGGAGGATTTAGAGAGCTGGGAGAAATACAGAAGGCATATGCATCATAGGCAAAAGGGTAGGAGATAGTGAATTAGGAGTAGTGGGCACTAGAAAGTATGGGAATAGATGGGCCTTTCCTCAAAATTATAAATAGTATATATTTAAAACCATCACTAAGTATCATCTGCAATGGGGACAAGTTAGAAGCCTTTCCAATAAGATCAGGAGTGAAACAAGGATGCCCATTATCACCTCTATTATTTAACATTGTACTAGAGACATTAGCTATAGCAATTAGAGAAGAAAAAGAAATTGAAGATATTAAAATTGGCAATGAGGAGACCAAACTATCACTCTATGATGGTATACTTAAAGAACCCCAGAAAATCAACTAAAAAGCTAGTGGAAATAATTAACAACTTTAGTAAAGTTGAAGGGTTACAAAATAAACCCACATAAGTCATTAGCATTTAAAATCACTCTAGACAATATAAAATACTTGGGAATCTATCTACCAAAACAAACACAGGAATTATATGAACACAACTACAAAACACTTTTCACACAAATAAAATTAAACCTAAAAAATTGGAAAAACATTAACTGCTCCTGGGTAGGATGAGCTAACATAATAAAATGACAATCCTACCCAAATTAATCAATTTATTCAGTGCCATACCTATCAAACTATCAAAAAATATTTTTATAGAATTAGAAAAAATTTGACAACGTTCATCTGGAAGAACAAAAGATAAAAAATATCAAGAGAAATAATGAAAAAAATGTGAAGGATGGGGGTCTAGCAGTACTAGTACTTAAACTGTACTATAAAGCAATAATCAAAACAAGCTAGTACTGGCTAAAAAGATAGAAGGGGGGATCAATGGAATAGACTTGGGGTAAATGACCTTAGGAATCTAGTGTTTGATAAATCTAAAGATCCCAGTTTTGGGGATAAGAATTCACAAAAATTGCTGGGAAAATTGGAAAACAGTATGGGAAAAATTAGTTTTAGATCAACATCTTACACTTTATACCAAGATAAATTCAAAATGGGTAAATGACCTAAATATAAAGAGTGAAATCATAAATAAATTAGGTGAACAGAGATTAATATGTCTGTCAGATCTGTGGGAAAGGAAGGAATTCAAGACCAAGTAAGTGATAGAGAACATTGAAAAATGTAAAATGAATGACTTTGATTTTATCAAATTTAAAAGTTTTTATACAAACAAAACCAATGCAACCAAAATTAGAAGGAAAGCAACCAACTGGGAGAACATTTTTTATAACAAAACTCTCTGACAAAGGTTTAATTTCCCAAATATATAAAGAACGATGTCAAATCTACAAAAAATCAAGCCATTCCCCAATCGACAAATGGTCAAGGGACATGAATAGGCAGTTTTCACCGGATGAAATAAAAACTCTCAATAAGCACATGAAAAAGTGTTCTAAATCCCTCTTGATTAGAGAAATGCAAATTAAAACAACTCTGAGGTACCACTTCACAGCTATCAGATTGGCCAATATGACAGCAAAGGAAAGTGAGAAATGTTGGAGAGGATGTGGCAAAATTGGGACATTAATGCATTGCTGGTGGAGTTGTGAATTGGTCCAACCATTATGGGAGGCAATTTAGAAATATGCACAAAGGGCTTTAAAGAATGCCTGCCCTTTGATCCAGCCATAGCACTGCTGGGTTTGTACCCCACAAAGAGATAAGGAAAAAGAGCTATACAAAGAATTCATAGCTACACTATTTGTGTTGGCAAAAAATTAGAAAATGAGGGGATGCCCTTCAATTGGGGAATGGCTGAACAAACTGTGGTATCTGATGGGGATGGAATACTATCCTGCTCAAAGGAATAATGAACTGGAAGAATTCCATGTGAACTGGAACGACTTCCAGGAATTGATACAGAGTGAAAGGAGCAGAACCAGGAGAACCTTGTACACAGAGACTGATACATTGTGGTGCAATCGAATGTAATGGACTTCTCCATTAGTGGCAATGCAATGACCCAGGACAATCCAGAGGAACTTAGGAGAAAGAACACTATCCACATTCAGAAGAAGAACTGTGGAACCAGACACACATTAGAAAAATATATGATCAACTACATAGTGGGATAGGGATGTGATTGGGATTTTGATGTAGAAGGATCACTCTACTGCAAATATGAATAACATGGAAATAGGTTTTGCCCAATGATATATGTATAACCCAGTGGAACTGCTTGTTGGCTTTGGGAGGGGGGAGGAGAAAGTGTGTGTGGGGATCATGGATTGTGTAACCAAGGAAAAATATTTTAAATAAAAATTAAAAAAAAAAGAAGTAGTGGGAGACGAGCTTGGAAAGACAGATTAGAACCAAATTATGGAGCACCTTGGACTAAGGTATTTGGGCTTTAGACAACAGGGATTCATTGATGGTTTTTGAGTGAAATGATGAAAGTGATGTCAGTCAACTAGAGTATCAATAAAATGTTTCTACAGTTTGAATAATGATAAGCACTTAAAATATAGGAAGAAATATGGTAGTATTACTGAGTAATATTGACATTGACTTGATATAATGATATCCTATGATTGCAACATGGGTTTTAAAAAGTAGAAATTCAAAATCATGACTAATATTTGAAGTCAAAATAAGTAGGTTTTAAAGTATTATATTAGAAAATGTTGTGTGACCCTGGGCAAGTCATTTAATCTCAATTGTCTAGACTTCTGCTCCTCTGACTTGGTACTTAGTATCTATTCTAAGACAGAAGGTAGAAGTTTAAAAAAAAAGTTAAAAAAAAAGATATTGTTAGGGAAACTTGGTAGGACAGTAGATAGTGCACCAGACCTTGAGAGGGGAGGTCCTGGGATTAAATTTAGCCTCAGACACTTCCTAGCTGTGTATCCCTGGGCAGGTCACTTAACCCCAGTTGCTAGCCTTTACTATTGGTAATTGACGAAAGAAAGAAAGAAAGAAAGAAAGAAGAAAGAAAGAAAGAAAGAAAGAAAGAAAGAAGAAAGAAAGAAAGAAGAAAGAAAGAAAGAAAAAGAAAGAAGAAAAGAAGAAAGAAAGAAAGAAAGAAAGAAGAGAAAGAAAGAAAGGAAAGAAAGAAAGAAAGAAGGAAAGGAAGGAAGGAAGAAGGAAGGAAGAAGGAAGGAAGGAAGGAAGGAAGGAAGGAAGGAAGGAAGAGAAGAAGAAAGAAAGAAAGAAAAGAAAGAAAGAAGAGAAAGAAAGAAAGAAAGAAAGAAGAAAGAAAGAAAGAAAGAAAGAAAGAAAGAAAGAAAGAAAGAAAGAAAGAAAGAAAGAAAGAAGAAGAAAGAAAGAAAGAAAGAAAGAAAGAAAGAAAGAAAGAAAGAAAGGAAGGAAGGAAGGAAGGAAGGAAGGAAGAAAGGAAGGAAGGAAGGAAGGAAGAAGGAAGGAAGGAAGGAAGGAGAAGGAAGGAAGGAAGGAAGAAAGAAAGAAAGAAAGAAAGAAAGAAAGGAAGGAAGGAAGAAACTAAGAAAGAAAGGAAGAAAGGAAGGAAGGAAGAAACTAAGAAAGAAAGGAAGAAAGGAAGGAAGAGAGAGAGAAAATATTAAGATATATTGCAGTACAAAGACATTGGAAACAAATCTGAAATGAAGTTAGCATATGGTAAACACATTATATCAGAAACAATACTGGCCTAGGAACAAGGGTGTGCTGGCATCACCCTGGGAAATGATTGTTAAATTTTCATGTAAGCATTTACACTTTAGAAATCAACAAACACTACAAACCAGAGCTTGATTTGTTGTTTGCTTGTTTTGTTTTTTAATTTTTCTATACTTAAGAAAGTGATGGAGAAAATGTTAATAATGCAGATTAAACTTAAAAGTGAATTCAAAGTTGTATGATCCTGGGCAAGTCACTTAACCCCCACTTCCTAGCCCTTAATGCTCTTCTTCCCTGGAACCAATTCACAACATTGATTCTAAGATGGAAGGTAAGGTGTTTTTTTTTTTAATGAATCAAGCATTTTTGTTTTTGAGATCCAATTTGTAATCATTTACCAACACATTCTATGACTAGAAGTCCTGCCCCTGCCACTCAGATGGTGGACAAGTTCCTTTAACGCTCTGAACTTCAGTTTTCTCCCTATAAAATGAAGGGACAAGACAATGCTCTTTAGAAGCCCATCTAGCTCTAATATGCTATGATTCTATGTAACCACTCCAGTTTATGCACTCCATCTAAGATAAAAGTTATTTACCATGAAGGTTATGAGAACTACAGGCAAGTGTAGGGGGATGAATGTGTCACACCTAGAAATGTAGCTTCTTCAACAACACAAAGAAATTATTAGAGGATTTTGAACATTTGCTTCTAAAAATACCTGCTACATTTTAAAAACATAATATCAGTTACTGAAAGTACAGCAGTTATTAAGATATGAATAGTAGGCATTTCATGGAAACATCAGCTTTATTATTATTATTTTTAAACCCTTACCTTTTCTCTTGGAATTATTATTAAGGGATGTTTAAGGGGAAGAAACAAGAGGCAAACATCTAAATATTTTGAGTTTATTGATGAGGAAATGGGATAGAAATGAGGGTAACAAGGAGAAGGGAAATTTCTTAATCTTATCCCCAAAACTAATCCCCCTTCATAACTATCCCATTGGCTAACTTCCCACGCTAAATAAGTTAAGTTCCTCCCAAAGAGAACCTCACAAACAGAGTCCAGATATGGGCCAAGATCCCAGAGGTAAAGTCCAAATCCGGTCCCAGTAGAGATTAATGGTCCTTTTCTTGATCTTCACTCTAGCTGCCAGCAGCCTGTTCAAGCTGTCTCTCTCCTCAAACTAGTGTCTCCAAGGGCCAGATATCTTGTAGATAGGTGGAAATTACAGCTACAACCAAAATCTTCAGCAAGAAGACTGTTTTCAGTTGGGACCCCACACCTCTTGGAGTCTTGACCCAGGCTCTCATGTGGTTCTGTGTCACATGTCTCTGTCAATCATTTTTGCAGTCTTTCTTTGCTTACTACAGAATCAATACTCTATTGGTTTGAGAATTTGGGTTCCAGGCTTATAGAGAGAGAAGGGAAGTTCCCAATTATTAGGCTACTTGGAGGAAGAAAGGGATCACCCATAAGGCTTCTGAATCTAGAGGGTCAAATCTACAACCTGAGGAAGGAAGCCTTTGCCATCCTTTACTAGTAGAGTGAATTATTGGGAATGGTGCAGGTCTAATGGGAAGAGAGTTACCCATCTAATAGCTCCAAATGTGCCTTCTGGGGAAAGCCAAATCATAGGGGCTACTAAAAGGAATTCTATAGGACCCAGTGAGAGAGCTAGAGGTTCCCCACAACACCAGTTTTGACCCTATAGCAATTCCAGTTCCTTCTGAGGGAAATCACTACAAATGATTTCTACGTTTTCCAAATCTGTTAATGGTTTCCTCTGAGTCTTTTGTTCTTTCTGCAGTTTTATTGTGTTATAAGGAAAATGAAGGTTTGTAGAGAAAAGAGGCATGAGACCAAGAGGGAAAGATTCTGGAATGTTGCAGGAGGAGGATTGAGCTGAGAACTCGGGAGCTGGGAGTCTCTCTGGGGGTTTGCTGACTGCAAACGCCTGGAAGGATTTGCTGCCAAATACCTGGTGGAGTTCCTGCACCTGTCCTTGCTGTTGATACCTGTGTTTCCCTTGGAAGAGGATCTTTGAACCTGAAGCTAGCCTGCAACAACATCCAGTCACCTGCAGCTGTCAGTGAGTGGGAGGTCTGGGTCCATGTGGACTTGGGATCTTTCCCCTGTCCAATCTGCCACAGACCAATACCTCATTGAACAGTGCCATCAGCTGGAAAGAGCATTGGGCCAGAAATCAGGAGATCTCCTGACTACTCTCAAATTTGTTCTGGGGAGCTGGAGAATAAGAAGACCAATAGCTCAAATTTATGTAACCTGGCACTTTTCTCACACCAACTTGGTAAGGTGTGTATTACTCTAGAATACAGATATTATCATCCCTGCTTTGTAGAAAAAATGAAATGATTTGTCCATAATCATCTAGGTGGATACGTTCCTAAACATGCATCACTTAACTTGGCTTGGCCTTATTTTCCTGGTCTGTGAAATGGGAAGAAAGGGTTGAATTAGCTTATCACTCACATCTCCCCCGGTTCTGATACGTTAGGGATTTAAAACAGAGCACTGCCAGCCGGGGTCTGCAGAGGGCTAATGAGCAGGATATCTGTGGAAAATGAGAAACCGCCAATTCTCCGTCACTCTCTATGGTCAGACGTGGGCATCATCTGTGGGATAGAATGCCCCATCTAGTGGCCAGAGTGAATGTTTCCTGGGCTCCGACTTTCCATCGCAACGACGCATAAACCCTGCAACGGACCCAGCAGAGGGCAGAAGTATAGACAAGGGGTTAGTGGCAAATAACAGGCTTGGTTTATAAGTAGGAAAGGGTCTTTGGCCCCCACACGAGCTTCCCTAAGCACTTGCTGAGGATCTACTCGGAACTCCCACTGCAAGATTTTTCACTAGTTTTCAGCATCACAGAATTTTTGCATTAGAAAAATTAAGTGAGAAAATTTTGATTAAGCAATAACGTTTCAAAGATAAGGATAAAAGCAGTACCTTTGGCGCAAAATTATTCCAGATTGTAAACATTCATCTCTGTTAATCGGGCAGCTAGGTAGCCACAGGCCTTGAGTCAGGAGGACCTGGGTTCAAATTTGACCTCAGATACTTCCTAGCTTGTGACCCTGAGCAAGTGACTTAACCCCTTTTGCCTAGCCCTTGCCTTTCAGTCTTAGAGTTGTTCCCAAGATAGAAAGTAAGGTTAAAAAAAAAAGTAAATAATAGAGGGAAGGGCGGTTGCCCACCAATAACGAAATTTCTTTCTCTGATATTATTAAATAAGCATTCTCCACTGATGGGTGGCAAGTTTTTACTACTATTGACCTTGAGTCACCTCAGTACTCTATCTCTAGCTAGCCCAAAACCATTCTACTTTCCACCAAAACATTAAGGTTCAGGCATCATCCCACTCCACTTATTCAGGGAATAATAATCAAATCGATATTAGCATATTGCTGGAAAATGCATGACCATCTATTGCCTTCTAGTTCCTGTGACTTCCCGTGCCCCCTCCCCCTGCCCCAGCTACCACTAGTAACATCTAGAACCTGATCCAATGCCTGGTACGTACTAGGAGTGTGTTAACTGATTGCTGAGTGGATCTGCCCTGTGCTGCATTTGGGAGGAAAAATGCACCACTATGGGAGGAATGTTAAAGTATGATTTGGAAATGAAAGGATTTATGTTCGGGAATAAAAACTCAATAAAATAAGGCAAGAATTTTCTCCCTAAAGTATCCTTTAATGGTTAGCCTTCACTCAAATGCTTCTTTAAAAAAAAAAGTTTTTATTGGTGCCTTCTGTTTCTTACATAACCCCCTGCCTCTTCTAGAGAGCTATTTCACATAACAATTAGTATTTTTTAAAAAACCCTTACCTTCTGTCTTAGAATCAATACTGTGTATTGGTTCCAAGGCAGAAGAGTGGTAAGGGCTGGGCAATGGGGGCCAAGTGACTTGCCCAGGATCACACAGCTAGGAAGTGTCTGAGATCAGATTTGAACCCAGGGCCTCCCATCTCTAAGCCTGGCTCTCAATCTACTGAGCCATACAGCTGCCCCAATTAGTATTTTTTTAGAGAGGAAAAAACAATCAGAATAAAACATCTGATCGATAACATTGAAAAGATCTGAAAACACATACAATGTATAACATGTTTGGAGCCCCCACATCCACAAAGAGGGTGGGTTGGGATGTCTTCTCATATCTCTTTCTTTATTCAAATCCTACTTGATTTTTTGAATTTTTTTTTACAGTCGTTTGTGATTTTTTTGTGTCATTCTTTCCATTTGCATTGTTGTAGTTATTGCATATATTGTTTTCTTGGTTTGGCTTACTTCACTGCATCAGTTCATATTGATCTTTCCATGTTTCTCTGTAGTCATCACATTTCTTATAGCACACACACACATACATATGAATGTATGTGTATATAATATGGTAATATTCCAAACTTGAATCCTTCTAGTAATGGGTAGCTCACTATTTCACAAGACAACTCATTTGTTCCATTGTTGGACAGATCTAGTGAGAAAGTTTGGAAGAACTGATTCTTTCAATGGATAAATAGAAAAACACTATGAGCATCTCTTAAAAGAAGCATCGCAAATAATAAACAATCATATGAAAGACTGCTCCAATTCACTAATAATAAGAAAAACAAACATCAAGAAACCTTGAGGTTTCATTTCACTTCACACCCTGCAAATTGTCAAAGAAGACACAAGATGGGAATAGTCAATATTGGAGGAGTGGGAAGATGGGCATATTTATATAATACAGTGCAGGCATATACAGGTAGGTATATACAGTATTGGTTGAGTTGTGAATTGGTTCAACCATTCTGGAAAGAAATGTGGAATTATGCTAAGAATATGATGAACATGTCCATACTTCCTGTGCAGTTAGGCAAATACTTGCAGGACATCAAAGATAAAAACGTCCCCCACATTACAGAATATTTCTAGCAATAATTTTGTAGTAGCAAAAAAACTGAAATCAAAGTAGATGCCCATCAACTGAGGAATGATTAAACAGATTGCATTAGATGAATTTAAGATCATATTTCATTATAAGAAACAATGAATAGGAAGAACACAGAGAAGGATATGAAGGCATCTGATGAAAAGTGAAATAAATAGAACTAGGGAAACAATAAGAGAAATTACTTTTTTTTTGTTTGAGGGAGTTCCTCAATCAGGAATTTCTTCTTCCTTTGAAGAGAAGCACTTTTCCTGGAACTTAGAAAGCTGGCTAGGACATGAAGTTGATTAAGACCCAAACTCTGATCTGAGCTTAAAGGCCAGATTTTTATTCATTATGCCAGTAATTCTCTAACTTTTTGGTCTCAGGACCTCTTTACATCCTTAAAAATTATCGGAAACCTGTTTACATGGGTTACCTATATAGATATTTACTAAATTAGAAATTAAAGTGTCATAATATTATTATGAAAATAGTTTTGACCTTGTGGACCCCCTGAAAGTAAGGGTCTTAAAGGGCTCTGTCCTCGGGAGCAGAGTTTGAGAATAATTATACAAAACTATAACAATGTGAAGAAACTGACTATTTGTAATTATGATGATCAAATTTGACCCCAAAAAAGGGAAAATGCACCTTTCTTCTTCATAGAAATAGGAGACTTTGTATACAGAAATTGTTATCAGTTATCATGCTATCAGTTGCTGTTGATTAGTTTTGCTAAGCTGCTTTCTTTTTATTTTTTCTTTTAAAAAATTCTTTGTTATAAGAAATGGCTCTCTGGAGAGGGAAGAAAAGAAATTTGGAAATAAAAAGTGACATAAAAACAAAAGATGCCAATTTAAAAAGCATACAGAACATAGAAAGAAAAGAAAATAACAGTTCTCATAATGCCCTCAGAGGAAAATCAGGACATAATTAATGGTGCATAATTGAACAGTGTAACAATAGTAGAGTAGGTCATATTTGCATTTCATAGCCATTATCTCATTTGATTATCAAAATTCTGTGAGAGAGGCCAGGTAGTCATTAGCCTCACTTTCAAAAAAAACAAAAAAAAAACCCTCAGTGGCCACTGGGTGGCTCAGTGGATTGAGAGCCAAGCCTAGAGACGGGAGGTCCTGGGTTCAAATTTGACCTCAGACACTTCCCAGCTGTGTGACCCTGGGCAAGTCACTTAACCCCCATTGCCTAGCCCTTACCACTCTTCTGCCTTGGAGCCAATACACAATATTGATTCTAAGACTTAAAAAAAAAATCACTCAATTATAGTTATATGATTTGGCAAAAACTCTCATATTAGCCATGCCTAAAAATGTATGCATATGTCTCTTTCTGCTCTACTAATGGTACATTTAGTATATCTGTTTCCAGTGGCCTAGACATGCAACATTTATCATTTTCCTCTTTTGTCATCTTTATCAGTCTGATAGGCATGAGGTAGAATCTTAAATGATTCAGTAATTTTCTAATTACTAATGACAAGAGCACTTTTTTTCATACTATTGTTGGACACTTGGATATTTTCCTTTGTTCATATTCTTTGATCATTTATCAACTGAGAAAAGGTTTCTAGTCATATCAATTTAAGTTAGTACCTAAGGGCAACTAGCTGTGTGACCCTGGGTAAGTCAATTAACTCCAACTGCCTTGTCCTCACTGGTCTTCTGTCTTGGAACTGATACTTAGTAGTGATTCTGTGGAAAGGGTATTTTAAAAATACTTAAATCAGTTCCTTATATATCTTAGAATCGAGAACTTTATTATAAGTGAAATGTCACAGATTCCCCTCCATTACCTATTTCCCTTATATTTTTACTATTTTGTTTGTGAAAAAAAAAAATTTAATTTAATTAAAATTGTCTGTTTTATCTCCTGTGATCTTTTTTTTTTAAACCCTTACCTTCCATCTTGGAGTCAATACTATGTATGGGCTCCAAGGCAGAAGAGTGGTAAGGGCTAGGCAATGGGGGTCAAGTGACTTGCCCAGGGTCACACAGCTAGGAAGTGGCTGAGGCCGGATTTGAACCTAGGACCTCCTGTCTCTAGGCCTGGTTCTCAATCCACTGAGCTACCCAGCTGCCCCCATCTCCTGTGATCTTTATCACTTATTTAGTGATGAAATTTTCTCTTATCTGTGGATACAAAAGGTAATGTCTTTTTTGCTTCTCTAACTGGTTTGTGATATGACCTCTCATATCTAAGTCATATATCTGTTTGGAATTTATCTTGATTTACGGTGTTGGTCTAAATCTAATTTTTACAAGTCTGCTGTCCAATTTCTTCCACAGTTTTTGTTGTATTGTGAATTCTTTCCCCAGTTGCTGGGGTCTTTAGTTTTATGAAACACTATACTATTATGGCAGCTAGATGGAACAAATAGATATAATGCTATGGCTGGAGTCAGAAAGAATTGAGTTCAGATCTGATCTCACATAGTTATTAATTGTGTGACCCTGGGCAGGTCACTTAATCCTGTTTGCCTCAGTTTCCTCATATGTAAAATGAGCTAGAGAAGGAAATGGCAAATCACTCCAATATCTCTGCCAAAAAAACTCTAAATGGAGTCATTTAGGACATGACTGAAAAGACTGAACAACAACAAAGTTATCTAGCTCTGTATTTCTGCAAAAAAGTATTTTATAGGCTTGGAGTCTAGAGCACTTGATTCAAAGCTAATCTCAGATAGTTCCTAGCTATGTGACCCTGGGCAAGTCACTTAACCTTATTTGCCTGGTCCTTGCCTTTCTGTTTAAAGGAGTTACTGTGATTTTTAAATCTCCATCTTGCTTGGTCTAGCACCAAATAATTGACTACCCACCTGGGCTGTCCTAAGCCAAGCTTGAGCCACCATTGGCACTTGTGAGGCACAGGAAGTGAGGTAGAGAACAGCCTCTGGAGTTCGCTCACTTCCTGTAGACAGGGCTAGGGGCCAGTTCATGCTAGGAGCTGGAGCAGGGAGGAGGCCTGCAGAGAGCTTTCCTTCAGATAGGTCATGTGAGGACTGATTTTCTTCCCTACCTTGGCCTTCCAGGCCTAAACTCCCCTTTTCCTTTTCCCCTTCTTTCTCTCTCTCCCTCTCCTTCTTTCTTACGCCCATTGTAATTAAACCACCATAAAACTCCATACTGGTTTGAGTGTTCATTTAGGAATTTCATAAGTGAATTCCTTGGTGACCTTAAATTAATATAAACTAGTCTTTAAAGGTGATTTCACTATCACATTACTAAGACAGAAAGTACTGGTTAAAAAAAAAAAGGATTTTGTAAGTAGATTTATATAGTTCCTAGGCGAATGTTGGTATACATACCCACATATAGTTTATAGCCTCAGTAGTTATTTTTGAATGGAATTTGTCTTTTCAGCTCCTATTGCTGGGTTTTGAGGGTTATAGATAGGGATGCTCATGATTTCGATCAATTTATCTTACATTGTACAATCTTGCCAAAGTTATTTCAATTGATTTTTCAGCTGATTCTCTGGAGTTCTCTAGGTACACCATCACGTCTTCTATCCAAAGTGATCACTTTGTTTCCTCTTTACCTATGCTTATTCGTTCAATTTTTTTTCTTGGTCTCACTTTATAGAAGAAGAAATTGAGGCTCAAAGTGGGGAAGGCCATGCAATAAATGGTAGAAATAGCACACCACAGGTCTTCTGTTCTAATCCAGTGCTATTTCCATCATAACACATGGCTTCCTTGTATAATCAACTGGATCCTTGTGCAAAGTTCTGGACTCTGAAGGAGTGGGCTAGTTCTGTGTCACCACCAATGGCCATGGGCTAGTTTTTGTTATGCCACCAATCTGTGGTATTTCTCTCTCTACCCTGAGAATCAGCATTATATGCTCAACCATTGGAGGAGATATCAGAGGTCCATCTTCCCTCAGGGCAGCCCAAGTCTCTGACAGGTAGTTAGCCTTTTCTTGAACAATTCTAGTGAAGAGAAACTCATTATCTGTCATGAGGCACCCCATTTGTTCCAACTAGAACAGTTCTTTTTCTAAATGGCCTCCCTCTCTCCTTTTTCCAATTCATCCTCCACACTGTTACCAAAGTGATTTTCCTAATGTGTAGGCTGTCCATTCATTCCCCCACTCAATAAACTCCAATGGCTCCCCTTTGCCTCTTGGGATTCAATATAAGCTCTTTGCTTTCACTTTTAAAACTTTTCACAATCTAACTTCTTCCTACCTTTCCAGTCTTCTCACACATTGTTCCCCTTCAAACATTATGACATCCAGCTGTACTGGCACCATTTCATGGTCCTTGAGCACGCATGAGGCTCCACCTCTCGTATCAATGACTTTATACTAGCTTCTCCTAGGGCTGGAACACAATCCCTTCTCACTGACACTTCCCAGAATCCTTGACTTCCATTAAGAATCCACTTAAGTACCACCCACTACATGAAGCCTCACAGGATTCTCCTGCTCCTAGTGCTGCCCATGCCCAATATTTATTGAATTTTCATTCTGTATATACTTATATATATTCCTAAAAGCTCATTCCCTCCTCTCCTCTGATAGAACACAAACTCCTTGAAAGCAGGTAGTTTCACTTTTATATTTATCTCTAAGCTACTATCATGCTGTCTAGCAGACAAGTATTGTGGTTGTTGTTTGTCCTTTATTTGTAAACCCTTACCTTCTGTCTTAGAATCAATACTGTGTATTGATTGTACTGTGTATTGATTCTAAGACAGAAGAGCAATAAGGGCTAGGCAATGGGGGGTTAAGTGACTTGCTGAGGGTCACACAGCTAGGAAATGTCTGAGCTCAAATTTGAACTCAGGATGTCCCATCTAATCCACTGAGCCAGCCAACTGTCCCTGGAATAGTTCTGATTGTAAGAAAACCAACCTCCCCCTAGATGACCTGAATTTGAATTTTTATTCTTCTTACTACCAGGGTGATCTCAATTAGACTAGATGAACTCCAACTTTCCTTTTAGCTCTAAAACCTATAATCCTAGGACCTTCTACTAACTGATTCATTCTGCCCTCTGCAGTGACATGGAAAGAAAAAATAGAATCCCTCTTCTGTGTGACAAGTTTGTTTTCTCCTAAACTTTCTCTTCTCATCTAGAAATTCACCAGTGTGTCAGCATCCCTCCTAAAAATGTCTTCTCCCCATTCACCCTGGATACCACTACCAGGACACCTGAAGATGCCCCTAGCTAGCAAGTATACACTGAAGTTTAAAAAGCCCTCCCCCCCCCCCCCCCCGCAAAAAAATTGGAACAGGAGTGGCTGCCCTTGGATTGGGGAATGGCTGAACAAACTGTGGTATCTGTTGGTGATGGAATACTATTTTATGCTCAAAGGAATAATAAAGTGGAGGAATTCCATGGAGACTGGAACAACCTCCAGGAATTGATGCAGAGTGAAAGGAGCAGAACCAGGAGAACATTGTACACAGAGACTGATACACTGTGGCACAATAGAATGTAGTGGACATCTCCATTAGTGGCAATGCAGAGATCTTGGACATCTTGAAGGAACTTGTGAGAAAGAACACTATCCACATTCAAAGGAAGAACTGTGAGAATAGAAACACAGATTTAAAACAACTGCTTGATGACATGGGTTGATGGGGATATGATTGGGGATGTAGACTCTAAACAATCACCCTAGTGCAAATATTAATAATATGGAAATAGGTCTTGATCAATGACACAAGGAAAACCTGGTGGAATTGTGCATTGGCTATGGGGGGGAGGGAAAGAATGAATCATGTAACCATGGAAAAATATTCTAAATTAATTAATTAAATAAAAATCCCCATCCCTTCCAGGTCTCTGCTATCCTTTTTTGTTCTAAGGCACTGCCACTGTAGATAAGTAATCATTAGGGAATGGCACTCCAGTTGAACCCAGTTTTACCATAGAAATTTCCAGACAATAAGAGAGAATTATATTGTATTTCTAAATATAGGTGAGACTGAACAACTTATCCCTAGAGATAGCCCTTGGCAAAAAATCTCTGCAGAGACTGACCTAGAGGAAATAGATTGGAGATGCTGCTGGAAAGATTGATGCCAGACTTCGTGAAAGCCTCCCTGGTTGTGACAGTGGCTTCTCCAGGGCGGTACACTTGGGTATCTCTCAGTATAAAAGAAGCTCTCCTGTTCATCCTAATTATCCAGGAGATCTGAGGTAGAGGGGGGTTAGTCAGAGGAAGGGATAGCATGGCTTGAAGAAGCCCTGGGAAGATAGAGATGAAATTGTTGATACTACAGCCTTCTTCAGAAGTTCAGGAGCTTCTTCCTTCTCCTCCTTTAAATCTTTCTTCAGACTGTTTTGATAATTACTGCTTTGTTATACAGTCTAAAATCTTATATTGCTAGACCTCCTTCCTTTATATTTTTTTCATTAATTATTTTTATATTCTTGATCTTTTGTTCTTCCAAATAAATTTGTTATTTTTTAGCTAAAAATAAAATCTTTCTTCAATCAACAAGCCCTTAAGTACTTACTGTTTTCAAGATTCCCAGACTAGCTCCAATCCTATCCCTTTCCTATCCCTTTCCAAAGTGAGTTTAGTTCCTGTTGTCTTCTTTTCCTCACTGAGTCAGTAGTAGACCTGGAAATTGATATTTTGACTACCAGCCTAGTGTACTTTTAACTGTACTAGGCTCAGGGCCCCAAACCTGGGGAGCACTATAGGTATCTAGGTTAGGGAGATGGTGGAATACAGATATTCAGAACTCTCAGCTCTTTGGGGAGCAAAGAGGGGTTTGAAAGTGCTTTCCTCCACTTCATGTCCGGGCTGGAGAGGAAGGGAACAGGTCCCGTCTTGGGGAGCTTGCTATGCCAGCCAATGAAAAAGGACAGACCAAAGGGAATCAAATTGGGGTGGAATGGGGGGTCCCACTGACATTTGACATCAAAAACAAGACAGTGGGAGGCAGTGTGGTGGAGTACAATGAGTTCTGGATCTGTGGGGAATTGGGCTTTAAATTCTCTTCCAGCTCATGTCGAGGCCTACTCCTTGCACAGCCTCGGTTGGGCAAGTCAATCAACATCTCTGGGCCTCAGTTTACTCCGAGGTAAAACGAAGGGACGGCTTCCAGGCCCCGCCAGCCTCCAGCTGTAGGATCGTCTACAAGAGAGCCGAGCATCCCTGCCCCGCTCGGCCCGAAAGGATGGGAGGAAGCTGCCCCGGGGGGAGCGTCCCAGCAGCCCCGTCCCCAAAGGCGCCTCCTCTCTCCGTCTCTTCCACTCTCTGGTGCCCTTTGGCTGGGGCAGGATGGGGGAACCGAGACCCAAAAACCGCTAAGGAAGAGTAGTGGGCGGGCTCCCTCTAATGGCCCTGCCCCCTTCCCTCCCCAAAGGGGTGCTGCCGCTCTTAAAGGGGCCGGCTCAAGCCGTCTGCTTCTCATTCATTGTCTTGACAGGAGCATCCTTAGCCGGGCGGGTGGTGTCTCCCTGGCTCCAGCTCCAGCTCCTTCCTCCTCGTCAGGCCTGGCCTCCCTGCATCTCACCGGGCATCAGGTGAGGCTGAGGGACTCGGGAGGAAGGGGGGATGCCTTGCTGGGGGAAGCGTGGAGGAGGCCGGGTACCGGACCCTCTTAGCCACCTGTGGGTGTGGGGGGAGCGTGGGGGGAAATAGAGGCTGCGGGGCCAGCGGGGACGTGGGAGTTCTCTCTCCCCAGAGTGTCTGTGGGATTATTTCTGGGTCCGTGTGGGTGAGGTGTCTGAAGAGCATTCACTGCCAGCCCCATCCCTGTGGAGGTCGAGTTGGGGGGATGGGAAGGGAGGAGCTTGTGGGTGAGAATCTGAGTTCCATCCCCACCCCCACCCCTCCTATCTCCCCTGGACGAGGCCAAGGGAAGAGGCCTGAGCACAAATCCCCAGAGCATGGGAGTTGTTCAGCAGGGCCATGCAAGGCAGAGGGATAAGCAGAAAGCTCAGAGCTGGGAGACAGGAAGACGTTTCAGAGAAAAACAAGAAAACCCTAAGTTCCCCTTTTTGTGGTTTCTGGGCCCTGTTGGGTACCTGGGGTGGGAGGGGGGACTGGGTGCGGCAGCAGCTTCCTGCCCTTCCCTCCCCCACCAAAAAACCCCATTAAATCAGCCTAGGCAGCTTCAAGGCTGGGGAGCTCTCCTTCCCTAAGCCAGAAACAGGCAATCGGGGTCCTCCGCTCTGAGTTGGGGGGAGGGGCGGAAAGGGGGTCAAGATCTAGAGCAGTGGCACCTGTGCCCTTCCATCCCGGGTATCCGTGCCCCCTGAGGTAAATGGTGGCACAACCTGTTGCCCTTGCTACCTGTGCTCTGGTTCTTCTGGCGCAGGCCCACGAGGCCTAGTTTGCCAAAGCAGAGCATCCCAGGAAGAAGACGTAGGCCAGGGAGGGCTGGAGATCTGGGATCATGGGGTACATGGAGATAAGGAAAGCAGCCTCTGTGGGCCCATCTCCCTCTGGGCTGGGCAGGCGGCACAAGGGTTTGGGGTAGAAGGAGCAGGGCTGTGCTCCAGGGGAGGGCTCAACCTCAACTGGTTCCGAATCCTGCCTGGCCCAGAGATGGAGGAGCTCTTTCCATCATGGGAGGGCCTAAAAGAAATAGGCATCCGACGTCAATGAAGCCTGGCCTCTCCTTTACGTCTAGTCTTCATGGCCTCCTGCATCCTCTGAGCCTCTGCTCTCTGGAGGTCCGGGGGACACAAGCTGCCTGCTGGGAAGCGCAGGGGAGCGGCAGAGGCTGTCCCCACTTCTCCCCTGGCAGTGGTTATCCTCTCCCGTCTCAGAGATTGCCGGCTCTGGGCCAAGGGCTGGGAGAGGTGGAGGGAGGCCTGAATCGGACCCTATGTCTGCCCTCATGCAGGCTAGTCAAGTCAGGAAGATGAAACAGGGAAAGATAATTAGCAAATGCCAGAGGATGCATAAATGCCAGCTGAGTAGCAGACAGCAACAAGCTGTAGGAGTTGAGAAAAGAGATCGCTGTGCATTCCATGTGTGCAGATGGAGAGTGGGGAGATGTCAGGCGGAGGGACAGCACTGGTACGAATGGGACATATCGGGGAATGGAGCCCAGGGTTTCTGCAGTGTGGGAGGTACAGAGAGGAAAGCAGTGGGAAAGCAAGGCTGGAAAGGTAAGCTCATGGAAGGCTTTGGATATCAGGATGAGGAATCTGCATTTGATCCAGTAGCCAAGAAGGAGTTATTGAAGGTTTCTGAATAAAGGCGGTACGAGGAGGTATCGCAATCAATGCTGTGCTACAGGAATGTTAGAAATGATGGCTAGCAAGGCCTGGAAGAGGGAAGACTAGAAGCAGAGAGAGCAGTCAAGAGGCTGCTTCTTGAGCTCATTTCCTGTGACAGAGTGGAGCTGGGAGGTGGGAAGCTCACGGGACCCCCTTTAAGTCTCTTTCCTTACATCTGCCCCCAGGATGAGCCGACAGGTGGTTCGAAGCAGCAAGTTCCGACACGTATTTGGACAACCAGCCAAGGCTGACCAGTGTTATGAGGACGTTAGAGTCTCCCAGACCACTTGGGACAGTGGTTTCTGTGCTGTCAACCCCAAGTTTATGGCCTTGATCTGTGAAGCCAGTGGGGGTGGGGCCTTCCTGGTGCTGCCCCTGACCAAGGTGATAAGAGATGGGAGAACCTAGAAGGGGAAGCCTTCTATGGGAAAGGGGTTAGTGACATAAGGGCCTCTACGGCCCTCTGAAACTCTCAGGTGGTGAGAAAATGTCCCTGTCCCAGGCTTTTAGAATCCTGAATTCTTAGGCCTTCAAGAGAGCTGAGAGATTTAGTCCAGCTTTCTTAGAAGAGGAAAACAAAGCACAAATCCAGGGCTTGACTCGTTGAAGGCTATGGTTGGTTATTAGCTGAACTAGGTCTAGACCCTGACTAGTTTCCTATATTTTCACTTTCTTCCATTTCTTTGGTGGCCTCCCTTTAGGGACATCATCTAGAAGGGAGGCTCCACAATGGATCAGAGAAAACCTACAGGGCCAGTAGAGTTTCCTAAGAAATCAGGTCAAAGGGACAGAAAGAAGATACCCCATAATTCCCTCCCCATCTCATAATCTATGTCAGCTGCTCTTCTGCTGCCCCAAGGACTCCCATAGAGACCTACTGGGGCCTAGGAAGGAGGGTAGTCCCTAGCTTAAGGGGACAGCTCCCCCTGGCCTGACTCCCCAGCCACCCTCTTCAGCCCTGCTCCTCCTTGAGCTGGGGGATGGGAGTAGTCTGAAGTCTGAGGTTGTTACCTTAAATGGGCTGATGGAGACAAACAGAAGAGGAAGTGGTTTGGGGTGCTGGGAGCTCAGTCCCTGGCCTCCCCCACCCAACTCCCCACACCGGAAACTCTGCTCAGCCTGTAGCCCCCGGAAGAAAGGCCCTGTTTCCAAACCTCCTACACCTTGCCTTAGGGTAGAGGGTACAGAGTGGAGGTGCAAACACCTTAGCCCTTTCCTTCTTCAACAGCCATCCAACCTCTCACTCTCCAGAGTGTTCCTCCATCGAGCTCCAAGGTTCCAGCCACAAGGATCCTCTCCAGCCTCTTTTCCCCTCCCCACAGTCCAGCTTCCCTTCTCAGGTTTCTCCCTGTCCCTCCATGAAGGAAACAGAGAAGCCCCTGTTCTTCAGGGAGAAAATTACCCTAGATTATGATCCCTTCCTCATCCCCTACTCTTTCAGGCTTGGAGGGAGGAAATGGAAGACCCTTCTTCATCTCCAATAGAGCTCAAGAATAAGGTGCACTGTAGGGAACTAAGGGGAATTCTAAAGTTGGAACAGAAAGTACCTTAGAAATCCTCTCATCTATTCTCCCCCGCCCCTTTTTAAACTCTTACCATCTGTCTTAGAATCATGTGTTGTTTCTAAGGCAGAAGAGTGGTTAGGGACATAATCAGGCAGTGTTGGAGGCCAGATTTGGGCCTAGATCTCCCCAGGCCTGGCTTTCTCTCCACCGAGTCACCCAGCTGCTCCCCATCCCCTTCATTTGATATAGATGACGAATCAGGGAGAAAATGTAACTACCCCTAGGTCACACATCTGTTGAGTGGCAGAATTGGGTCCTAAAATCTCCTCTCTCACAGCTACCTTCTGGATGCCCCTCTTGCCTGGACATTCCTTCCCACCTGTTATCTACCAGTTCGTGCCGTTTCCTTTGACAAAGTAATCTGTGGTCATCACAGGAGCAAGAGGAGCCTTACTCCCACCTAAAGGCACTGTTCTCTTGTCCCCTCATGAATTTATGGGCACAGCTGTTTCCTCCACCATTGCCCTGCCTTCCTGCCAAAGAAGATACCCCATGTTTCCCTCCCCATCTCATAGTCAGCTGCTCTTCTGCTGCCCCTTTAGACACACACCCCCTTTGGTATTTTGGATTACCTCCACTTTCCTCCTTTCACTAAGCCCAGTTGCGGAAGGATGGGGAATCTGGAGGACATACTCCATAGTAGAGGTGATATGGCATTCCAGGTTAAGGCTGGGCTCCAAGTCAGTCTGCTGCAGGAAATTCTGACCTTCTCTCTCACCTCCTGTCTCTCAGACGGGCCGGGTGGACAAGAACGTGCCCACAGTGTGTGGGCACACAGCTCCTGTCCTGGATATCGCCTGGTGTCCCCACAATGACAACGTCATCGCCAGTGGCTCTGAGGACTGCATGGTCATGGTAAGTTGGAGGGCTAGAAAGGGAAGTCTCAAGACTGAGGACAAGGAAGGCAGAGGGGAGGAGAGGAGAGTCCAAGGATCTGAAGGACAGAGATGGGAAGAGTCTGAGAGGTGGAGTCTGTAAAGGTCACTCTTTGGAGCAGAATGGATGAGAGCTGTTCACAAAGGAGGGGGAGAAATCAGAGAAAGCAGGATTCCTTCTCTGTCCTCTCAGGTATGGGAGATCCCTGATGGGGGCCTGACCCTGCCTCTCCGCGAGCCAGTGGTCACACTAGAGGGGCACACCAAGCGAGTGGGCATCGTGGCTTGGCACCCAACTGCCCAAAATGTGCTGCTCAGTGCAGGTATGAGGTGGGCATGGGCCTGGGGACTGGTACAGCCATATGGAGAGACATGGTACATGGGATAGCAGTCCTCTAGGTTCTCATCCTCTTCATTTTTCTCCTAGGCTGTGACAATGTCATCCTAGTGTGGGATGTGGGGACTGGAACTGCTGTGCTAACCCTGGGCCCAGATGTGCACCCAGATACCATCTACAGTGTGGAATGGAACCGAGATGGGGCACTGCTATGCACCTCCTGCCGGGACAAGCGGGTCCGGATCATTGACCCCCGAAAAGGGACAGTTATAGCTGTGAGTGACCACAGGCTGACTTTCCTTCCTCACCCCTGTCCACTAAAAGCATCCCTATGTTGAGCAAGAGTCCTGGTTTAGTGGGAGCATTCTCTTCCTAACGACCTTGGCCCTTTATCTTCTGAGCCCTGAAGTGTCTTCTTGTCGGGTGAGATAAACTGGACTCATCCCACCTCATGTCTCCCTTCAGGAGAAAGAGCGTCCTCATGAAGGGACTCGGCCAGTTCGGGCTGTGTTTGTATCAGAGGGGAAGATTCTTACCACAGGCTTCAGCCGAATGAGTGAAAGGCAGGTGGCCTTGTGGGATATGGTGAGTGAATGACCCTGGGCAAAAATTGGGGGAAAGAAACAGGTTGAGAATGTGAGAGTACCTTCCTCACTTGAAGGAGGCCTATGAAGGAGGAGGATGCCATAAGGACAAAACCTTCTGACTATGAAAGCCTAGTCTCATGATCAGAGCCTGGGAAGAGGTCTGGGTTCTAGATTCAATGCTACTAAAAATTTCATGTATCAATCACTTTTTTCCTCTGGGCATTAGCTTTCTCCTCTGTAAAACAACAGAGTTGGATTAGATATCTAGTCTTACTCAGCTCTTACGTTCCAGGAGCTCTTAGCAGGACTAGATCGTCAAGAGAAGCTCTTGGTTATTAGCAGGGGAGGGATCCCTTGGGGCCTGGCCATGAGAGGCTGAGGTGGCCCCTGTGTTTTTGTCCCTGCAGCAGAAGCTTGAGGAACCTCTGTCCCTGCAAGAACTGGACACAAGTAGCGGGGTCCTACTTCCCTTCTTTGATCCTGACACCAACATCGTCTACCTTTGTGGCAAGGTGGTTTAGGCTGGTCTGGAGGGTTCTGGGACTGGGCTGAAGGGGAAGGGGCAGTAGGACCTGTGTGAGGAAGCCCTGGACCAGTAATGGTGAACCTTTTGGAGATGGAGCACCAGGTCCTGTCCCGACCCTTACCCCACACAGGGGAGGGAGAAAGCACTCCCATTGAGCTGCTAGGCAGAAGGTGAGGTGAGGAATGTCCTCATAAAGTGTAGAGAGGGTGAGGGGAGTGGCCAGAGCACTCTGCTCCCCTCCAGTTCTGCTGCCTGTGAGCTGACCTTACCCCCTGTTTGCTCCCATTGGGCTGCTGGGCAGAGGGGCAGGGGATAGGAAAAAATAACCTTAAGCACAGTGGAGAAGGGAAGGGGAGCAGCTCTGCTTGAGTCCCTCTGTCTTTCTAGTAATGAATTCTGGGGGTTGAGGGGGGAGGGTGGCCATGTGCCCACGGAGAGAGCTCTGAGTGCCACCTTTGGCCCCCATGCCATAAGTTTGCCATCACTGCCATAGACCTTGGAGATGGGAATGTGGCATTTCTCTGGGTTACTGACTCCCTGTTCCCACCCCTAGGGGGACAGCTCCATCCGTTATTTTGAGATAACAGCAGAGGCCCCATTCCTGCACTACCTGTCCATGTTCAGTTCTAAGGAGTCCCAGCGAGGGATGGGCTACATGCCCAAGCGAGGCTTGGAGGTCAACAAATGTGAGATTGCCAGGTGAGGGACCTTGGCCTGGTCACCCCTTTCTTTTTATCCCAAGCCAGCCCTGACCTCTTGGTAATTTTGCTCATCAAAAATATGTCTCTACAGATTCTACAAGTTACATGAGCGAAAGTGTGAACCCATTGCTATGACTGTGCCTAGAAAGGTGAGATTCTATCTCTCCCCCAGATACCTTTAACCTAGCTTTACATCTTCTTTCCTTGATCCTCTGGGTCCCATTCCCTGAGGAACCAGCTTTTACGCCCAGTTAGGTATTGGGATGTCACAGATTAGAGTCTAGGAAGCTGGTCCTAAGGGTCTCACATGGGGTAGGAATGAGGGTGGAGGCTGGGAAGTATCCTTTATCCAGAATATCAGAATGATTTCACACTCAGGGTAACAGAAATGAGCTTTAGGTTCTCACTATCCCCAAGAGCCAGTAAGAGGCAATTCTGTGTGAGACCCCATCCTTGACCCCCCCCCCCCGCCCCATCTCTGCTTCTTACTTCCACAGTCAGACCTTTTCCAAGAGGACCTGTACCCACCCACAGCTGGACCAGATCCTGCACTCACAGCTGAAGAATGGCTGGGGGGCAAGAATGCAGGGCCCCTACTTGTGTCCCTTAAGGATGGTTATGTGCCCCCCAAAAGCCGGGAACTGAGAATCAACAGGGGGCTGGACAGTGGGCGAAAGCGTGGCACTGTAGAATCCAGTGCAGCTCCTAGCTCGGTAAGAGGGCTGTCCTGATGGGAAGAGATGGAAAGGGGGATTCTGAGTATATAGCCTCAGTCTAGAAGAGGAGGGAAAAGGAAGGACCAAGGATAAATAAATATAGCAAGCCAGGTCTGAGTACTGGGCCAGAATGAAGGAGAAACCAAGAGAAGATAATGGGTCAGTTCTCAGGGAGGGAACCCAAGGGGAAACTAAGGGATGAGGATGGTATTTGGGGGGATAGAATCAAGACCCAGTACCTTAACTCCAGGCTCTCTTCTTAGGAGGCAATGGCACGGCTGGAGGAAGAGCTTCGGCAATTACGGACCACAGTGCAAGAGCAACAAAAACGCCTGGATGAACTGGAGAAGATCATAGGGAAGTAGTTTGGCCCCAAGACCTGAGACCTAGCTGGGTCCTGCCCCATGGGCAGAAGTTACTTGTCAAATTAAGCCTGTGAGAGTACTTCCCTACCCCCCTCCCATGTCTCCATACCTAATGGGATGGTGTGGACCTTACAAGCAAAGAAAAATAAAATGGTTTTATTTTCTGATACCTCCAAGACTCTACTAACTCAAGCCCTTCTGAGGTTTCAATACCTTTGTGGCTTTCTTGAGGATGTCACCTCAACAGGGATTAAGAGACTCTGAGGGTATAGTCCAAACACAAAAGCTGACATCCAACTTCCATGGTTTAGACAGATTAGAGTCCAGAAACCCCACCTTGTTAAAGTTCTGAAGATACAAGTCAACCACAGGGCACAGCCAGAACCAAAGTTTTACCATCATTCTTTCCCATAAGACACTGCTTACGTCATATCTGACTATCTTGTGAAGAGATCTTTAGTGACCTTGCTAATAACTGTAGAGCAGAATACTAAAATGTCAGAAGTAGAGTCTAGGACCTGAGAGATAGTCTGGCCATATCCCCTCATTTTATAGATGGAGCAGCTGAGGCCCATCTTACCCATAATTTGATATTAATTAGTGACAGACTCAGGGCTGGAACCCAGGTTTCTTCACTCTTAAAGCCAAGGGTTTTTCAGTCACACCATGCTGTCATGATCAGTTATTTGAGAGTTGATATAAAGTAAGGCCTTCTTCCATCCATTCCCTGAGTATAAAACCTCAGGTTAACAATTATTCCTTCCTCTGTTGTCCCATTTCAAAGCAGTTGCTCTAAAAGGTTATTCCTCTAATTGTACTCTCCTGCAGGGCATTTAGCCCCAAGCATATTCTTTTGGGCATCTTCAGTGGCAGTAGATCTTCTTTTCTGAAGGTGGGTTTGATTTCTGAAACGTGCAGTCATTCAGAGACATCTGATTAACAAGGCAGGTGGGCAGAAAGTTAAAGGAATTCCACTTTTGGTCACAAATTAAATAAGGGATGAGTTTCCTTCTGTGAAGTATAAATTCATAGCACTTTCCAGAAATGGGCACTTGAAACCACAGAATCTCAAAGGGGAGGAAGGAGTTCATTTAGTCTGGCCCCTACCTGGACAAGAATCCTATGACACAAACTGACAAGTCATCACCCAGTCTCTGTCTGAGAACCTCTAGAAGGGAAGCACTAACCCTTACAGAAGTTCATTCCACTTTTAAATAGCCATAAATGTTAAGTTTTTCCTGACCAAGCCCAACTTCATCTCTCTACAATAGGGTCAATAGGGCTAAGAACAGGTCTAATCCTTCTTCCACAAGACATAACTAAATATTTGATATTAACATCTACTGTTCCTCCTCCCCCTGGGACCTTCCCCTCCCCATCTCTCCCTTAAGCTGTACATCATTTCCTTTAATTGATTCCCACAGAGCATTCAAGGACCTTCACCTTTAGAGTTGATCTTTTGCTAATGACTAGCACAAGAGTTGATAAGACTATAGTGACATACATTGCTAAGACCTAGAAAAACTGTCTCTAGCATTCCTCTGACCTATTAGTTCAGGAAACCTGACAAAAGAGGGAATAAGGTTAGTCTGGTATGACCCATTGTTCCTTGTGAGTCATGCTGGCTCACTTGGATCACTGTTTTTTTAGATTTCTCACTGTCCCTTTAATAATGAATTTTAGAATTTCACCACAAATAAAAATCAAGGTCAACAGCTTATGGGTGTATCTACATATGTATGTATTTATGTACATACTCACACACAGACTTTTGAGAAACATTGTTTATTATAAAATGATAGTTGGACTAATGACCTCTTAAAGTCTTTTTCTAGCATTCTAAAATGCTAAGAATATGTATTACCTCCTAAATGGATCGACTTGAAAGAGAATATGTTGGACATATGAGCCCTGGGATGACTGTCAAACAATTACCTTACATTCAGTTAACAGTGAGAATTTGAAAGCTTTTGGCATAAGGTTACATCGTAAGAGTCTTGTTAGACACTCATCTCAAATCTCAAAAGGAAAGGGTTGGCTCATATTGCAGCTATTCCCAAGACCTGGCATGCAGCAAGAGCACTTCATTTCTTCTCTTCATATTTCCCTCAATCAGGCAGCAGTAACAGAGTAGAAAGCACACTGAATCTGTAATCAAAGATCTTTGGCACTGCCTCACTGTGTGACTTCAGGTAAAGCCACTCATTTCACCATATTTAAGCCCTGATTTTCCCCCTCTATTAAATGAACAATTTGAACTATGTAACCTTTTGAGTCCCTTCCAGCTCCCCAAAATATTGATTTCCAAACTTAGTGATACATAGTGTGATATGGAAATCACTTTAAAAGACTGATATATATTAATTTAAGGTCGCCAAGGAATTCAGCTATGTAATTCCTAAATGAAAACTCAAGTCAGCAGTCAACCTTTTATGGAGTTTAATTACTAACAGGAGGAAGAAAGGTGAGAGAGAAAGGGAAGAGAAGGGAATAGGGCTTAAATACCCCCTCTGCTTAGGCTGGGCCAAGGGATAGCAGAGGCAAAGAAAAGAGATCAGTCCCTATCACTCACATGACCAAAATGGAGAAACAGTCTCAGGGCCTCCACTCCAAGCACCCAGGCTCCAACAACCTCCTTTCCTCCACACAGTAAGTCCCCAGACTCCTCAGCTATCCTCTACCTCACTTCCTGTGTCTCCCCTGTGTCAATGGTGGCTCTAGCTTCACCCAGGACTGCCCAGAGGTCTGTCCCCTTTGCACATTTCTGTTGAAGGTCATATTCTCAAATAATTAAATCTTGAGCTTTGCTGCAGCCCTTCCTAAATCCTGTTATCCTGAGTAGGGTGGAGATTGTAGTTTCCAAGACCTGATTCTGTCATTCCAAGTATTTCTATTGTTATTGATCAGGAAAAAGCCAAATCCCATCCTCTAAAGAATGGTTTGAACAGGGTTGAGTAGTTTTGAAATTCACAATAGTAGAAATGTTTCCCAGTTGAGTATCCCATCTTGGATTCTAGAAGCCAAGAATCTTCTAGAAAGATGAGTAAGTGATCACTGTGTCCATTGTTATTTTTAAAATCCAAATGGTAATAGTTAAGCTATAACATTTTAAGTTGCCAAATATTTCACATATTTTTTATTTGATCCTCATAACAACCTTCTAAAGTATGATTATCCTCATTTTATAGAGGACACAGATTGAGGGAGGTTAAATGATCTGCCAAGGATTTCAGGTCTTTTTGACTCCAACTCCAATGCTGGCTCCACCAGGTTTCCTTGTCTCTAGATTGAATGAGGAAGCCTTTTTCTTTCTAATTTTATTTTAATTGATATCTTTTATTTTTACATTATTTTCAGTTCCAAAGATTAAGAAAAAAAGCAATTCAACAAAACTAACCAATATAGCAGAGATTCATTTTCTCATTTCTTCTAAAAGGGCAAACCTGGGTGCTATTAATTACACAAGGATGAGGGTAATTTTTTGGAACACTTTTCCTTACCATGTTAAAGAAACTTATGAAACTAAAGAGTGGTTTAGGACCTCAGAAGGTGGCCCATGGAACAATTGTATGAAGCCTGAATAAGTGGAAGTTGGCAGGAACTCAAATTCACTTTTCCAGATGGCAGAATGGGGCAAAGGAAAAATTGAGTAAGGAGACCTGAGTTTTACTTGTGGCTCCATTAATCTACCTTGATACCAAAGACAATCCATCTGGGTCTGTTTCCTCTTTAAATAAAGGGTTTAGTGTAGATGGTTTCTATGTTGTATGCAGATAGTGGCTTCAGTTTGGCTATCTTATGCTCTAGGACATTGCATTAGAAAAGCTGGTCCTCCACCTCTCCAGATTCAAGAGAAATCCCAGGCCACCTCATAGTTCTCAGAGCTGTTACAACATTCAGAAACCAAGCATATGATTTTCTGGGGTACAATGAACTTCCCTTAAGAATCTTCAGCTTTCTAGGAAGCTGGAAAATCCCCAATGAGGCATTATTTCTCCATAAACCTGTGAGAAATTCAAGCCTGAGGAAATAAACCAATAAGGAGGCAAAGCTGAAGGTAATTCCCTACACAGTGATCTGGAAGGAGAAACATGGATAACTCCTCAGAAAAGCACCAAAACACAGTCCTGGCCCACAGGCAGGTTGCCCCATAATAGGGATAATCATGGCACCAAGTCCAAAAAGATTCATGGAACCAGAGGTAGAGGGGACTTTAGGGATGTCTCTATGTAATCCCAAACTTATTTAACAGAGGAGATAACTGAAACTCAGAAAGACTGAGCTGCAAATGGGATAAATAGGTCAAACAAGGCCTAGGACACCAAAGTCCTGACTAGACCCACACAAGTCTGGTGGTTTTTAAGACACACGGGCACACACAGAGGTAGGGAGGGATGGATAGATGGATGGACGGACACACAGGGGCCGAGCCGTAGACCAGAGATTTAATGTCTTAATGTGGAAGTGAAGGCCTCTCAGCGCCTCACTTCTGCCGCTCCTTGTCCCACTGCTCAGGCGTCAGGGTCTTCTGCTCAAATGCATGGATATGGGGCAGCTCTTCCGACAGACACGAGTTCACCAGCCTAAGGGAAAGCCAAGGTGGGGTCAGAGGTCAGGGCCCCCGGGGGGATTATGGGGATAGGGGAAAGGCAGCCCGCTCAAGGCCGGGGTTCACACTCACCGGTGTCTCTGAAGTAGCGGCTTCCCCTGGAATTTTGAGGAGACCACAAGGACTCGGAAACTAGCGGCGCAGCGGGCGGGGGTCGTGTCCTCCACCTCCTGCCCGGGGTAAGAAAGGTTAAAATGTTGCCCAGTGGGCGCCAGTACTCCTCCCCTATCCCTCCCTCCGGCCACTCCGACCCAGAACTCACAGAAAGGAAGATAAGTGGACCCCATTCCCCATCCCAACTCCCATTTCGCACTCACCACGTGTTCCGCTTCCAGTTCCCTCAGCAGCTTCTCTCGTAGGGACTCAGCACTTAGCTCCATCTCGACTGCCGAGTCCCAGACCGGTACCAGAACGCCAAGCCGGAGCCTCTTCCGCCCGTACTGTCGCCACTTCCGAGAGACTTGCCTTCCCACAGCAACTTCCGACCTCAACACAGCTTTGTCCCCACGCAAGTCATTTCCGCCCTTAAGATGTGTTTCTCATCGCCCTTCTAGTTCGGTTTTCGCTACTTCCGCCCCTATCTTACCTTACTGGCTCACCATGCCGCTCTTACTTATCATCAACCAATCGGAGGCTTACCTTGGGCCATACCGGAAGTTCCGGTGCTGAACTTTGGTTGGGGTGGGCTGCCTTCTCTTTTCCTTAAGGACCCATTACTTAGGTTTTCTGGCCCAGTTTCGATGTCACAGTCAGTCGTAGCGGGGTGAGAGTCTCTTCCTCATCCTCGCCCCCAATCTCCTTTGCCCTGCGCCACAGGCAATATGCCGACCCCCAGAACGAAGCCCTAGTCCTAGAAACGACCATATGTGGGTCAGAGGCTTCAGAAAAACCGTGTCGCGGCCATGATAGCTATTCCCCGGCCTCCGCGCCGCCCCTGATCCTCTTTCTATCCTCTACAGGGAACGATGGGGCCCACGGAGGCCTCTCGGGCTGTAAAGAAGCAGCAGCAATTCTTCGGGGTCTACCTCCTATACTGTCTAAATCCGAAATACAGAGGCCGCGTCTATGTGGGCTTCACCGTGAATCCTTCTCGGAGAATCCAGCAACATAACGCCGGACGCAAAAAGGGAGGAGCGTGGCGGACTAGTGGGCGGGGACCATGGTAATAGAACCAGGGGGTGGGGTTGGGATTGGGCAGGGGTGGAACCTCTCTGCCCCTGCCAGGCCCGGGGAAATGGGTGAATGGGAGATTTTTGCCCGTGTTATAATTGGTCCTCTCATACTCCACAGCCTTCAGGCATCCCCTAACCTTAGCCCTTATGTAGACCAGCTCCCCCGAACACACAGTGCCCCTGACTCCCTTGTAATTTCTGCAGGGAAATGGTCCTCATAGTCCATGGCTTTCCTTCTGATGTGGCTGCCCTTAGGGTAAGAGAATGAAGAGGGGAGGGTGGGCAGTGAGGTCGAGGGAGAAGGGACAGATTGAGAATGAAGGAGATGAAAGCCACGGCTTCTGTGTCCATGACATGTCCCCCATCTCTCTCGACCCTTCAGTTTGAGTGGGCTTGGCAGCACCCTGGGTCCTCCCGACGTCTGGCTCACATAAGTGGCAGAACCAGGAAGGAAGGAGCCTTTTTCTTCCACCTCCGGGTCTTGGCCCAGATGCTGCAGGTGGCCCCTTGGAATCGGTTGCCCCTCACTCTTCGTTGGCTACGACAGGAATTCCAGCAGGAACTCAGTCCTCCACCTCCCCAGCACATGCCTCTAGCTTTTGGACCTTTGCAACCAGGCTTCAATCAGAGGAGCAGGGGAGAGGTGGGCAGGGATGCAGATGAGGTCTTCTGCTCTCTCTGCCAGCAGCTAGTCCAGGTAAGTTAGTATAGCCTTCTCTAAGGTACTACAGAGGGAAAGCCCTACAGTGATATATGAGGACAATCAGACAAATATAGCTTTCTCTTATCTTCACTCTTTTACTCCTTGCTATCTAACTTCAGGATAAGAATGGACTCCTCTGCTGCCCTCACCCCAGTTGTCCACTGAATGCTCACCTGACTTGCCTAGCTGAGGAATTCCTACAAGAAGAACCTCAACAGCTTCTGCCCCTGAAGGGCTGCTGCCCAGGGTGAGTGGGAAGCTAGAAACTCTTGGAGGTTAGGAGGAAAATGTTTTTAGGTTCCTCCTCCACTAAATCTTGTCTTTTGGCCCACTTCTTTTTTGTGTAGCTGTAAGAACACTTTGCTATGGGGAGACTTGATTCGTCTACACCAGGCATATCCTAGCAATCTGGATGAGGTAGAATCAGACTTTGAAGAGGTAAGAAGTATGTTTTGTGATCCAGACTAGTTCTTCCTCTTTCCTCATCCTAGGTCCAACTCTGACAATCACATTTGTCTCCACAGACACACTGGACAGATGACCTGAAGACTTAAATGTTCACCTTTTTATGCTTTAAAGGACCTAACCTTCCAAGAAAGCTAGCTTTATATTCTACCTCCAGCAGGCTTGGCGGGTGTGTGTGTGTGTGTGTGTGTGTGTGTGTGTGTGTGTAAATAATTTTTAATAAACAGATGGAAAAAGCTAGATTTAGAGTTTAAAAAACTAAATTCAAATCTTGGCTCTAGTACTCATCAGCTATATCAGACTAGTGCTAGAGATTTATTCATATAAGTAATTATGATAAAGAGTCTAAGCTAAATGTTGGCTACTTTGGGCTAGGGGGAAAAAAGGAAGAACCTGAGGTGGAGGTCACAGAAACCAAATGTGTTTTCTTACACATGGGATTTAACTTGAAGGAGACAGATGAAAACAATCAAAGAAGGAAGGGGAAGGAAGATGACACAGACTTTCCCTGCCTATAGGTAGGAACTTATTCTAGCAGTACAAATACTGCAACAAAGGGAATAACTATAGGCACCTGACATTAGGACTCCTGTGCTTTTAGGATCCTACATTTCCTACATTCCTGACCTCAACTTTGTTTTAACTCCCTTAGTGCTAGTGACCAAAGGGAAAGCTCATAGCAACTTGGAAGAATTCAAGGGAGAAGAAAAAGATAAAAAAAACCGGAGGGAGGGAAAGGAAAGAAGCTTGTTAAAATGAGATCTGTCTCATTCATTTGTTCATTCATTTAATACCTCATCAAAACTCCAGATATATTCACCAGCCATTCCCACTTGGATGTTTTACTGTCAACTTGACAGATGAAGGAAGGAAAATCTTCCTTTTGCCTCCCTGCACAGATATCCATTGGGTCTCTTCCTTCCATTTTCCTGGTCTTGCTAGACACAAAACACCCCTATTCTATCTTGGCATAAACATGGTTACTTCCACCACTTCAGTGAACAATCTCACCAACTGCAATCCATCTGGACTTTACCCTTTGCCCAGCAACCATGCCCCAAGGGCTACTGGGCCTTACCATCTGCAGCACCTATTATTGTGTCCTAAGAACCCCTGGAACTTGCCATCTGCCTTGCCTCTGAATTACATGTGTTATCTCCCCTAATTAGAATGGAATCTCCTTGGGAAAAGAGATTGTCTTGATTTTCTTTTTGTATCCTCAGCACCTAACAGAGCTTAACATACAGTATATAAGCACTTAAACAAAATGTTTTTTTAATTCATTTACTTTCAATAGTGTTTCCAAATTATTGACAAATGTTAATCTTCAGGATTTGGGAATGAGAAATTGGAATTCACAAAATCATGTTCTGTATTTTAAAAAAAATAATGATGAGTGATCATAATAAAGAGTGAATCATTTTTCTGTGATAAGGTAATCCTAATAAAAGTTTCAGATTTTCTATAAAAAATGCATGTTTTTTTACTACAGTATATTGTGATTAACTTAAAATGTATCTGCCTGCAACCACAAATTAATATATTCGTGGGTAGACACCTGAGGAGAATGGAAACTGAGGGAAAATAGATAAAGAAGAGAGAGAGATAAAGGAATAAAGACTCAGAGATAAGGAGTTAAAAAACATAGGCCATCATTCGTGCTCCTCTGATGGTATTGAGAGAGAGTGATCTGCATGTGTCCCCAAACTTTTACTGGAGAATTTAGGAATGTGGAGTGGGAGGTAGCTAATGAACATGTGACATGGCATAGGTTTTAACATTTGACAATCACATAATCAAAGAGGGGGCGGTTAATCAAACATGACTTGGTAAGGAGTGTAGTTTAACAAGGAGGTAGCTAGTACCATGTGGCAGCTAACACCCGGCTCAGGAATTCTTTTGACCTTTGGACTGAAGATTTGGAAATACCAATGATCAATAAGTAACATGGCTATTTGTCTTGTTTATGAGTACTTAGGTTATAATATCAATACATTAATAATACTTTCAACATGAGAATTAAAACCTCCCGGCCCTCAAGAAGTTTTAAGGAAGGAAAATATAAACAGGATAGAAGTTTTGGATCCCACGAAGGGTGTGAACGAGCCGGCTTTAGAGATGTAAATAAATGAGTCGGTAATCAATTATTGATATTCGGGAACCACAGCCTGCTCCAACCACTGGATGTTACTATTCAGGCTATTCCGATCCAATGATCCCAATTTAACACTGCACTGGTCAGAGGATAATGCTAGCTCAGTAGGAAAGGAGATTAGAAACTAAAGGAGGTAGATAACGCTAGGTATTAGCATTGGAAAAGAGAGAGAGACAGGAAGGCCTGACTGAAGGGCCAGGCCTCAGGGAGAAAGAGAGAGAGGAGAGAGAAAGGGGAGAAGTTGCTCCTTTGCAAACCTGTCGACCTCCTCCAAGTGGCCGAGCTGGCTGTGTCCTGTTTCTTTTATTCTCTTTGATATACAAATGAGCTCAATACATATTGATCAGTTACATGGTGCCTCAATACATATGGATGAGTTACCTAGTGTATTGCCATTGGATAATTGCAAATTATGACAAGGTGAAGGTGGGGTTCTTATCCTCAGGTGAGTGAGACTGGAGGAAGCAAGGTTTCTCACCCTAACCTCAGCCATGCTGGGAATAGAGCCCATTGCCATGCTCAGGATGGCCATGTGCTCACTCACAATCCTTGTCTCTCCATAATACCTATGGGCTGGACTGCTACAAGAATATACCTGGGATGCTACATAAAACATCTGTCAACAAGATGACTAATTTCTTTTAACTTTCTTAAAATATTTCCAATGTTCTTTATACTCTGCTCATTATTATGGATATCCAAAAGAGTTTGCTGAATATAAGAAATAATAATATTTATAAAGAAAAAACTAAACATGAGCAAATATTGAAACACTGGAAAACACCAGGGAATACTGAGGAGTAGTAACATAACATTGAGTTCTATCAAAGTTAAAAATACTACACAATGATATGATAAAACAGCCAACTTGATAGGACCCAATTTTGCCTTCAAATTGTTATTTCTAAGGATTCCACTTATTTAAATTTTGTATAAAGTATGTTATTTACACAAACTTATAAGTATGTGCAAGAATGACTGTCAGCAGCAGATAGGGCCACAAATACACTCATAACATGGCACCAAGACTGAGTGATGCCATTGCGCCTTGTGTGGACCTTCCTCTTCAATTCCATCTTTCCATGTTTTCTGTGTTTACCTTTGACTTCACTGTCAGTGGATTCTTTCCAACCAATAATGTCTCTCTGTTAATTGATAGCCTTTTAATTCTCACAAGAGAGTCATACTTCTTGATTTTTCAACTCATCTTTCTCAGGATTTGGAAATAATCAGTAAGCATTTATTAAGCACCGACAATGTACCAGGTACTATACAAGAGACAGTCCCTATGTTTGTGAACCTTACATTTCTACCATGGCAGAATTGCTCCCAACTCATTCTCTCACCTTCCATTTTTTGTCTATGAAACAACCATTCTAGTCATTTCAGGACAGAAACCTTGAGGTTATCATTGACATCTTTATCCTGCATCCTAAGGTACACTATATCTTTGCCAAATGAACCTGGTCCATTTTTCCTTAATAATTCCTTTCACAGCCCTCCCTTATTCTCCATTTCCACTACCACCATCCTAGTCTACACTCTCATTGATTCACATCTTATTCACTACAAAAAAGGCTTATAGCTGAACTCTCAGACTGAAAGGGCTTTGGGGACATTAGATCCCTACTCATGGGATCCTCTAACCTTAGTGCATGTCTTATGTTCCCAGAGACATGCTTTCCCTAACCCTTCCCTGTAAGAGGCTCAGCCTAAGCATAGCCTTGAGAAGCTGATGCTTATCTCATCCTGAGGCTACTCTTTAAATATTGTAAATGTGAACAACCTTTGCAAGCACATTAAGGCTCTATAAAGGCAAAGGTCATTCTTCAATAAAGCTGCCTTTTGCTTGTGACCAGCAACAGTGGCCCTTCTGACCCAGCTGTGTTCTCTCTTATTTTTCTCTCATTCTTCTTACCACATCTCATTCTTCTTATCACCTTTACAGATCTCCAGACGGGTTGATCCTGACACTCCCCCATTTATCCTACATATAGCTGCACTAATGAATGAAAAAACATGTAATTTGACTGGCTATGTGCCAATCGATGGGAATACACATAAAAAGAAGAGTCTCATCTCAAGAAGTTTATATATATATATATATATATATATATATATATATATATATATATATATATATATATATATATATATATATATATATATATATATATATATATATATATATATATATTTTTTTTTTTTTTTTTAAACCCTTACCTTCTGTCTTGGAGTCAATACTGTGTATTGGCTCCAAGGCAGAAGAGTGGTAAGGGCTAGGCAATGGGGGTCAAGTGACTTGCCCAGGGTCACATAGCTGGAAGAAGAAGGCCAGATTTGAATCTAGGACCTCCCATCTCTAGGTCTGGTTCTCAATCCACTGAGCTACCCAGCTGCCCCCAGAAGTTTATATTTTAATAGGGACAGATAATACAATTAAAAAGGAGTATCATAAATTGGGTATTTTGAAAGAGCATACATAGGGACAGCAAGGTGGCTCAATGAATAGAGAATCAGGGATGGAGGCAGGAGATCCTGGGTTCAGATATGACATTAAACACTTCATAGATGTGTAACCTAGGACTTAGATTAGCCCTTATTGCTTTTCTGCCTTGGAACCTGTATTTATCAATTCTAAGACCAAAGGAAAGGTTTTTTTTTTTTAAAAGAAAGAAGGAACATATATAAATAGAAGCTTCAAGGTTGAGTTGAATATAATGGAATGAGTAAAAAAATAAAATAAAATTGGATGGGGAGAGATAAGGTAGAATAATTATTTCATGTAGAAGAGGCATGAATAAAAGAAATTTCAAGTACTATTATTATTACAAAGCTAAGATTTGTTTGCTGTTCTCTTAGCACTTATAATTTAACACACACCCAAAACAATACATCAGAGATAAAAGTGCTATTATTATGCAAGAGCAGAAGAAAAAATTAATTTTTGAGTGTGAAGATCAGGGAAAGTTTCATGATGGCATTAGAGCTAAGCCTTGAACAACTGGTAGATTTTTTTCCCCCTCTCAGGAAAGAGGTCCAGCACCCTGTTCCATGTACAGGAATGAAGTGTATGAGATGTTTATGGGAATAGCAAGTAGTTTAGTTTGATTAAATGCTACAATTCAATTAATAGACAAATATTTATCATCTCTTGAGTGCCAAGCATCATGCTAGGAGTGGGGATATAGAGATCAAAAGCCAAGAAAAACAACCAATCTCTTCTCTTAAAGAATTGACAGGGGGCAGCTGGGTAGCTCAGTGGATTGAGAGCCAGGTCTAGAGACAGGAGGTCCTGGGTTCAAATTTGACCTCAGACACTTCCTAGCTGTGTGGCCCTGGGCACATCACTTAGTCCCCATTGCCTAGCCCTTACCACTCTTCTGTCTTAGAACCAATACTAAAAAAAAAAAAAGAGTTGATGTATCATCTTGATTTCTCTTCACCCTTACACAGTCCCTTATACAGATTCCTCAAAACATTGTAAGGTATATAATATATAGTATTAACCCCATTTTTTCTGCTAAGAGACAGAAAGGTTAACTTCCTGGTCCCTGAGACCAGGGAGAAAGACCTAGGCTCAGATCCTGAATCTGAGGCCAGCACCATTTTGAAACGAGAACACACAAGGGGGGAGCAGTGTAAGTATGGATGGTATTTTTGCAAGGGAATTGAGATTCCTTTATTAACCCCAAATGTTTTAGTATCAAAGTAGCACCAAGAATTTTAAGAGTACTTTACTTGTCTCCTGCAGAACACTGACATCTTTCCCGGTCCCCTTTATTCCACATACTCACTTTTTATAACCCTCTAAGTCATATTAGTGGGCTGTCTCCTTTCCTCTTGCTCCTCCTCCTCCCTTCCTTTTCCTATAAACAAATCCTAGTCAGCCCCCTTTCATAATCCTACCACGCCCACACTGAACCTTAAATCCTGAAGCATTTGATTTTCTCTCCATACTCTGATTTCACAACCAGCATACCTCCAGATCCTGGAAAACTCAGGTCAGTAGAGAAAGTGAGGGGAGCTTGGAGGGAAGTGGGACAGTGAAAAGCTGGCTAAAAACAAGCCCCTCCCTTCCTTTTGGATGGGCTCTGCATTCTTCTATCACTCCCAGGATATGGCTCTACCTCTCCTTTCTTCTCTTCTAAAAACACACTTCAACACTGTCTAGGTTCTTCCAACATGAACCTCTTCCTACCATTTGTTCTTCCTGCCTTCAGTGTTTACCACTATTCTTGCTGTTAAGGGAGCCTAACTTCATGACTGTTTTCTCTTACTTTGCTCTTTTGTTACCTTCCCAAACCCATAGGGTCTGTAATTCAATTCACAATTTTTTTGTTGTTGTTGCTAACTCGGTCTTGGATTAAATCTATTTTGCAATATTGAACTCTGACCAGAAAGAACTTAATTCATTATGCTGAATCATACTAACAGATGGCTCTCAAAGGGAAAAAAATGTAGTATGTCATACTCTGAAATGTAGTCTGCATTACATTTTTTCCCTCACTTTAAGTCTAGATCATCAAGAAACAATACATCAAGCTCTGATTTTGTAGTGTTTGCTAATTTCTAAAATGTAAATGCACATGCTGAAAATTTAACAATTGGCTCTTTAATTTGAACTAGCTCCAGTACACATCTGGGTAGAACCCCTAAAGGTAATCAGGGAATGAAATGATGAAGAGAGGAGTGGGATTTAGTAGATTAGATTTATGGAAGTAACTAATCACCCAGAAGCCAATATGAAAACATATAATGGAGAGGAGGTGGGTAAAGCTCTAGAAATCTAAGTATGGACTGAGAATGGAAAGAAAAACTCTAGGATTACTGAACTAGATCATGGGAATGCCATAGATATAATTTACCTATATTTAACAACATTTGATAAAATATTTCATCCCATTCTTAGACAAATGTGGATGAAATAATAATATAACTGGCTTCACTGAGAATTAGCTGAATGAATAGATGAAAAAAGTTATTAATGGATCAAAGTCAGTTTGTCAGAGGTGTCTAGTAGAGAGCCAAAGGGATCTGTGCCATATCCTCTGTTTAATGGTTTTTGTTTGTTTTTTTTAATCAGTGACATAGATAAAAAGTATAGTGGGAGAACTCATCTGATTTGCAAATGACCCAAAACTGAAAGGGATAGCTAAAACACAAGATGCCAGAGTCAGATTCTAGTAAGTCAGTCAAAAAACCTTTATTAAGCACCTGCTATGTGCCAGGCACTGTGCTAAACCCTGGGAATACAAAGAAAGGCTAAAACATAGTCTCTGCCCTCAAGGAGCTCACATTCTAATGGAGATGACAACATGCAAAAAATTTTTGAATACTAGATATATACAGTTTGTAAGGGTTAAATTGGGGTTTTGATCAAATAAGAGAGTTATAAATTCAATATTGTGGTTGCCGAATTAAAAATATTATCCCTAAACCAGAAAAAAACTGTTGGCAGCTTTTATTTATAATGAGGAACAGAAAGAGTTGAAGTATGGAGGGAGAGAGGTAAGGAATTGCCTAACCTACCCTAAGTGTTGACCTGATGAAATTCAGCTTGCTCCCTGACAAAGTTCATCTCCACATGGAAGTCCAAGTCACTCATCAGCAAGTTGATGTAGGATCCAAGGAAAAGAGTCTCTCCACAGAACTCATGCTGAAGGGAGTGTCCCACTGAAACACCAATGAACAGAGAGGATCTTCTCACAGAGCCACCGAGGCAAGAATCTCTCCAAGCCAGAAGTCCCAGTGGTGTCTTCAGCCAGGGTTCCACCAACTGGGCCTCTTCCAAAGCCAAAGTAGGAATCTCAGCAGCCAGGAAAGGAATGCCCAAAACCAATCTCTCCAAATGCCAAGAAAGGAATGAATGCTAGACCATATTGGTCTCTTTTTATATTCCTTTTTTCCAAGTCACTTCCTGTCATTTCTCCTTCTTCACAGAAACCAATGGAAGTCTTTCAATTTGCCTAGCACTGCTTAAGGTGGGTGGGGGAGCAGTGGCCTTTGGAGTTGTCATTTACTTTAGTAAGTGACTTACTTGTGAACTCTCATGCTTAATGGAAAGTAGGGGTACTTTAAGTTCTTGATTTGATTAGCTAAAAATAGGCAAGGGGAGAGTTAATCCAATCTTCACAATCCCTCTGTGATTCTTTGGGAGACTAGTCTCCCCAATGAATCATTTAACATAACTAGCTTATACCTCTAAAGATCTTCTAGCTAAGGGTGCATACAATATTGTACTTTCTAAGAGGAAACTACAATAGTTGGAGATAAGAAGGAAGTAAGAGAGAGCAAAACCAATGATTGGTACATGCATTGACAAAAAGCCAGTTAGGGGGCAATCCCCTTTGGCATAAGAGTTTACATTCAGAATAAATGTGTTTAATCCCTTTCAGTTCACTCAATACATCCCAAAGTTCATTCTGCATCTTCTGATGCAGTGTAGGTTTCTTTTAGATTTCTTTATGGCACCTTCTCCAAACAGTTCATTTTCTTGATTTGGGGAGTTAATGATCTTTTCCTGAAGTTTTTTTCTCAAAAAAAAAATTTAAGTCTGGATTTTACAAAAATTGTACAAATGTTAACATAGTTTAATCTCAGAAGGAAGGTATTATCTATCATTGGTGGGCACTATGATAAATTCTACAGAAGTTAGGATTTGAGCTGGATCTGGAAATAAGCCAAGAGTCAGAAGTGAGTGTGTAGGGCATTCCAGGCCTGGGGACTGAAGCTGCTGAAAGTGCATGGGGGCCAAAGATGTAATGGTATGTGTTCTAGGAACAGCAAAAAGGCCAATGTTGTTAGGATAGTAAGAGTAAACGAGGGGAATAAAATAAAAAGACTGGAAAGAGAGAAAGGAGGCAGATTATAAAGTGATTTAAAAGCAAACCAATGATTTAATATTTGATCCTGGAGATTAAAGGAAACCACTAGAGTTTACTAGTGTAATGACCAGAATGAAATTCTAGGAGTCACTTTAGAAGCCAAGTAGAAGATGGATTGGAAGGCAAAAAGACATGAGGTAGGAAAATCAACCAGAAGGCTATTTGAGCTGATGAAGGTGTGCTAGAGACTAGTAGTTGTGCTGAAGAGATGTAGAAGAGAAATGCTGTGAAGGTGGAAATTAAACTACTTCAAAATAGATTGGATATGTGGAATAAGTATAAGTGAAGAAGTACAGATGGCATAATGGTTGAAAGTCTGAGTCAATAATGATGCCCTCAAGAGTAATAGGAAAGGGGAAGCTGGGTGGCTCAGTGGATAAAGAGTCAGGCCTGGAGACAGGAGGTCCTGGTTTTAAATCTAACTTCAGACACTTTCTAGCTGTGTGACTCTGGGCAAGTCACTTAACTCTTATCTTCTGCCTTAGAACCAATATATGCATGGTACTGATTCTAAGACAGAAGGTAAGAGTTTAAAAAAATAATAATATAAAAATTTTAAAATAGGAAAATTGGGAAGAGAGGAGAATTAGGTGGAAGAAATAACGAATTGTTTTGGACATGTTGAGTTATCTATCTATCTATCTATCTATCTATCTATCTATCTATCTATCTATCTATCTATCTATCTATAGTTAGATATCTATGGGGCTGATGTTTTCAAGAAGGGACAAATGCCCAAGAGGCAGCTAGTAATGTTCAACTAGAGGTCAGAAGAAAGACTATGCTTTATACAGAGATTTGAAAATCATCTGCACATAGATGATCATTGAATCTATAGGAACTGATAAGATTGCTAAGAGAGAGTATAAAGGGAAAAGAGAAGAGGACAGACTTGGGAGATGTCCTCAATTAGTGGGCAATGATCTAGATAAAGATCCAGCAAAGGAGACTGAGAAGGACTGGTTGACAATGAGATCCAGGAGAGAACTTTGTCATTAAAAACTTCTTGCCTCAGTCTCTCCGATTTCCATTCTCACTTTTCTAACTGCTTTCAGACAACTCCCAACTGGATGTCCTTAAATAACATGCCCAACATGAACTCTTTCTCTCTACCCAACCTTCCCTATTACTGTAGAAGGCAACAACACTATCCTTCCAGTTCCTCAGGCTCACAACCTAGGAGTCATCCTGGATTCCTCACTCTTTCTCTCACACTCTTATGTCCAATGTTTTTCCAAGATCTGTTGATTTCACTTTTGCAATATCTCTTCAAAATGTTCCCTACACACTAGGGCAACTAGGCAGCCCAATGGATCGAGCAACAAGCCTAGAGTTGGGAGGACCTGCGTTCAAATTTGACCATGGACACTTTCTAGCTGTGTGACTGAGCAAATCACTTAACTTCATTTGCCTAGCCCTTGCCATTCTTTGGTCTTAGAGTTAATACTAAGAAAAATAAAGGGTTTAAAAAAAAAAAAGGAAAAGTGCCCCCTTCTCTCCTGTGATCCAGCCACCATAATAGTGCAGGTCCTCATCACCAAATGCCTGGACTATTACAATTGTATGGGTCTCTCCACTCCAATTCATCTTCCTGTCATTAAAGTGGTTTTTCTACAGCACACTTCTGATCATGTCACCACCCTTCTCTACTCAACAAACTCCAGTTTCTTATTACCTCCAAAGGATCAAATACTGAAATGCTCTATTTGTTCTTTAAAGCCCTTCATAACCTAACCCAACTCCCCTCAACCTTTCCAGTTTTCTTACACCTCACTCCCCCTGACATTCTTCAATCTAGTGATCTTGGCCTTCTGGCTATTCCATAAATAAGCCAGTCATCTCTGAGAACCAGGTATTTTCTTTGGCTGTTCCTCATCCCTGGAGTGCTCTCTCTTCTCTGCTCCACCAACTGACCTCTCTGGCTTCCTTTTAAGTCCTAACTAAAATCCTACCTTCTACAGGAAGCCTTCCCCAACTTCTCTTAATTCCAGTGTCTTCCCTTGGTTAATGGTCTCCTTTCCCCCCTATTTATAGCTTGTTTTTGTTTGGTTTAGACCAGGCATCTCAGTTGCTCTTGGGTCACTTGGCTTGTGGACTTTTCACAAACAAAAAATTTCTTAGTGCGTTTTCAATTTCTTAACTTGACTGATTATGTTTAATACCCAAGACTCATACTACTGTACTACCGATTTGTTTTCATAGCAATAAATCTTTAGTTATTTGTTTATGATTCCAGTTAACAAAAGGCCAGCAAAAGTGATTTATTATTTGGGTAATGAGATAAAATAGTGGAAGATTTTCTGGAAAAACTTTTTTTTTTCACTCCATACTCAGATGTGCTTCATTGTCAAGTGCATACTTAGATTAGATTCTTGAATTGTAATGTTGATCTGCCTTTTTTTTTTTTTTTAACAAAATCTGACAGAAAACTAAAAAAAAAAAGGTCATGTCTGACTCTTGATGACCTCATTTGGGGTTTTCTTGGCAAAGATCCTGGAGTGGTTTGTTGTTTCCTTCTCCAGTTCATTTGACAGATAAGGAAACTAAGGCAAATAAGGTTAGGTAACTGTGCCCAGGGTCACACAGGAAGTGTTTGAAGTCACATTTGAACTCTAGACTGAAAGTCTATCCACTACCATACTATCTACTTAGCTTCATGCAAGGTCAACTCTATTAGATTGTAAACTCCTCGAGGGCAGGGGCTATGTTTTTCCTCTTTTATTATTTCTAGTGTGCAGCACTGTGCCTGGTTCATAGCAAGTTCATAGCAGGCATTTACTGATTCAGGATCTGATAGCTCTCTTTATCTCTGAAAGAAGTCAGATTAGACTTGCTCCATTTGGTGCCAGTAGGTAAAGTCAGAAGCAAGAAAGAAGTTCCAAAGAGGCAAGTACAGGTTCAATACAGGAAAAAGCTTGAATAACTGGACCTGTCAGAAACAGAATGAATACATGAACATACCCTGGAAGTCTTAAAAACTGAGTTTCAATCAAATGGAGAATGGCTAAACAAACTGTGGTTCATGCTGATACCTAGAATACTATTGTGCTGTAAGAAATAGTGAGGATGATTTCAGAAAAAGCTGGAAAGATCTACATGAACTGATGAGAGAAATATGCAGAACAGGGAGAACTTTGTACATAGTAATAGCAATATTGTGTAATGATCAATTATGAAAGACTTCGTTACTCTCAGCAATACAGTGACCTGGACAAATTTGAAGAACTCTGAGCAAAAGAACTATTGCAGTCAAATGTAGATCAAAGCATATTATTTTTCACATTAATTTACTATGGTTTTATTTTGAGGTTTTGGTTTTATATGATTATTCTCTTACAACAAAGACCAATATGGAAGAATATTTTGCATGATAATACATGTATGATACAGATCTAATTGCTTACCATCTCTTGAGAGAGGAGAGGGGAGGGAGACAATTTGGATCTTATAATATCCAAAAATGTATGCTGAAAATGGTTATTGCATATAATTAGGAAAACAATATCATTGAGTAAAAAAGAAAACTGAGGTTCTTTCACTACTCATTGGGTGCCCAGGGATTCCTTTTAGGCATAGGTTAGACTGAAGGCTCCAAAAGTCCATCCCTCTATAAAACTATACCAAAGGAGCATACTCATGTGGGAAAACAGAAGGAGAGAGAAAATCAGCCACAGTAAGGGAAGATGCACATGCAAAGGAGGGTCCAGGGAACTGAGTTAACTGATAGCTTCCAGATCTGATCTGATCATTAACCTTACAGTATGGAGCTGATCCAAGATACCTCTCGGCCACCTCTGGTGTCTGTGAAGGGTTATCCACTCATCAAATACTTTGCTGAAGCTCTTGAACAGCTGAAAATTTTTCAGGCCAGGCCGGATGATGTCCTCATCAGTACCTACCCCAAATCTGGTGAGAAAACCCTCTAGAACTGTAACTTTCTGCTGCTTTCCTTCTCAGTTCTCTAACTGCTAAACTCTAGTCAGTATCTAGAGTCTTTAGCCCTCCGGTATTTTTTACCTTCAGAGGTCTACTCCTGTATAGCTTCTGATATAACCAAGAACTTGAAGATTCAAGAACTTGAATCTAATGTTATATCAGAGATAAGCTTCTCCTACTCCCTTTACATTGCATTCTCATTGCAGGAACAACCTGGGTGAGTGAGATCCTAGATATGATCTATCAGAAGGGTGACCAGAAGAAATGCCAAAGGGCCCCAATCTTCATCAGAGTGCCATTTCTCGAATTCAAGGCCCCAGGGATACCCTCAGGTAACTGAGCTACTAGTGTGGTGGAGGGTAGGAAGGGCTAGAGAAACAGGAAAAGTTAAGGAGTGAGAAACTAAAGGAGTTAAAGAGGCAGAAAATGGACTAGAGCAGTGATGTAGACCTCGTGCCATTCCCCCCTCAGAGACTTGAGTGCAGCCTGCCCAAATCCACCCTTATGCCAGGTTAGAGGAGAGAGAAAGAGAAGGGAGTGGCTGAGCCCAGTGGAGGGAGTAAGCACTTCCATTGGGCTGCTGGGCAGAGAGGCAGGAAGTGCAGCGGAGAGAAGGGAACAGCTTTGCCCAAGTCTCTGCCTTTCTAGTAACAAACTCTGGTGGGTGACAGTGCACCTGTTCACAAAGAGGTCTCTATGGCACATGTGCCACATATTTGCCATTATGGTACTAATGGAAAAAGGAAGGTGGGAAAGAGGGAAGACAATTAGGATGAAGCCTGCTGCTTGTAATTGTTTGTTGAGGCAAGAAAGCCTTTGAGAAATGATGTCTCTAAGTGCCTCTGCCAACTCCACCCATCCTCTTCCTTAGGCATGGAATCTCTAAAAGAAACACCTGCACCACGTCTACTTAAGACACATCTGCCTCTGGCACTGCTCCCCCAGACTTTGCTGGATCAAAAAGTCAAGGTAAATAGGTAAAGATACAAGGCAGAAAGAAGGAAGCAGGGAGTTCCCAACCATACCAAACTCCCAGGGACAGAAAGAGGGAATTGGGAGCTGAAGAGAATTAGATATACCTAATACATACACTTCTTTCAAACAGCTTTTCAGAGCAGGAAAGGGAATCAGAGTAAAGTATTTGATTACCAATTGGTATAGTGCAAGAATAATTCAGATCAATAGGGAATGCCAGAGAGAACAAATCTCTTCTCCTGACTAGGCTGTGAGTCCTCTTTCTTACTCCAGGTCATCTATGTGGCAAGAAATGCCAAGGATGTGGCAGCCTCCTATTTCAACTTTTATAAGATGGCAAAGGTACACCCTGACCCTGGGACCTGGGAGGAGTTCCTGGAGAAATTTATGGCTGGGCAAGGTAAGGTATGAATTACTGGGAAGTCAGAAAAGATGGGGTGAACGGAGCAGAATGAGGCCAATTTTAGTTTTTGTTTTTCCTCTAATCAGTATCATATGGCTCCTGGTATCAGCATGTATCAGAATGGTGGGAGTTGACCAAACGGCACCCAATTCTCTACCTCTTCTTTGAAGACATGAAAAAGGCAAGGCTTTCCCCCTCTTTCTCAGCAGCATCTTCCATTCCTGCCCATGTCTCAAGAAACATATTTCTTACCAGGAAATCCTCTCCAAGGCCAAACCCTTACTGATAATCAAACTATAGGTACTGAGAGTTTAGGGTGGATACAAGAAGAAAGCCTATACACTTCTCACACTTTGAGAACCATCCTGCCTAGGAAGACCATTCCAAGATTTCCATCTTAGTCTTCATCTAATAATTACATTCAAATCTTTTTCAACCTCTACCTTCTCCAAAAGACTTTCTAACTAAATTGGGTCAAGGAGTTTGATATGGTTCAAAACTAGGACTAATATTAAGACTGGCTGACTGAGTACTGACGTTAATCAGTATGGGTTACTAAGAAGGACTGGAATGCTCTAGTCTTTATCAGAATAATTATGCAGTGAAAACTGGAGTTCATCTTTTTTTTTTGGTCATTGACCAATTTGGCAGCCTGATGAAGCCTAGACTCCTCAGAAGAAAGATGTAATTTTTTTTTCCCCATCCAAATTCAGAGTTCCCCTAAAATGTATCCATAGATCCTTTGAGTGTCTACTGTCTTTACAACCCAGGTTAGAATCCAAATTAAAAATTAGGAAAAAAGGAGAGAAATCAAAGATCTATGTCATGATAGATCTTAACTTTAGTTCAATTCACATTATCATTACAGATGAAATAGTGTGGTAGGGTATAGAGAGATGGCTCTTGAGTTGGAGAACCGAGTTCAAATTACACCTCTGATACTTATTATCTGTGTGACATTAGGCAAGTCAATTATCTCCCTGAACCCATTTCATATGTAAAATTAAAGGCAAATACTGACTCTGGGATCCTTTCCAGCTCTTGTTACAATCCTACCATCCCTACCTGCCTTGGTTTCTCCAACACTACCCTTTTCAATCTCAAACTCAAATTCTCCTTCAACTGTTACCATTCTCCAGGATCCCAAGAGGGAAATTCTGAAGATCACAGAGTTTCTAGAAAAACCACTGCCAGAAGATATCCTAGATCGAATTGTCCAACAGACATCTTTCAAGAAGATGCGAGAAAACCCCATGACCAACTATACCACTGTCCCCACTGAACTCATGGACCACTCCATCTCCCCCTTCATGAGGAAGGGTAAGCTCTATGACAGAGAGGGGCCAATGTACTGAAAATCACCTCAGAGTAGGAAATAGAATCAAATAGAACCTAGGTTTGCATTCTTGGACTTCAGATAGCAGACAGGAAAGTGATTATAATATAGAGTAGGAGGACCAGAGGGAATATTCTAGAAACAAAACAGCTTGAGATAAAAAAAATCAATGGAAACATCTATCACTGCCTGTCAAGTTTGACATATGCAAAGTCTAAAGGGAGAGAAAGTAGCTTCCAATTACGGTATACTATATCTTATTCTATTTTCTTGTAGGTACTATTGGAGACTGGAAGAACATCTTCACTGTAGCCCAAAATGAGAGATTTGATGCCGACTATGAAAAGAAGATGGCTGGCTCAGACCTTCACTTTCACAGTGAACTCTGAATGGCAACAAGGAGGAAGGTCATCAACTCATACTTCTGCATTGGTCCCCAATTTTTTCAGCCTTCTAATAATCTTTTTTAAACATGCAAAACTAGCTCCCCTATATACTAATAGGAAAAAATCTGACCCACTCTTAATGGCATTCTGCCTAGATATTTTAGACTGAGACTAAAAAATGATTTATTCTAGATCACAGGGCACTCAATTCCAAAGGATAGTATACACAGCTCTACCATTCTAACTTGGGAAGGGGACTGAAGTCTGAGGATATTAGGTCCTGGAAACAGATTAAGACCTCACTGCTGATGTGGGGGACAGGGCTGTATATTTATTAGTCCGCAGTGAATGATACATCAATTTCCCCCTGAAGAGGGCATGGCAGATGAGTCAGGTAAACAAAGGCAAGTCAACGAAGTCCATGATTCAGTCAAACCGAACCTCACTTCTTCTTGGGTTCCTTGCAGGCCACCACATACCTCTGGGCCACATTGAGGGGAGGAGAGTAGCCATCTGCATAAGAGGTATCTTCAAACAGGACAGAGTAGTCATCCTGGGGCTATAGACAAGGAAATAAAGTAAAATAGTCAGTCACAACTCTGACCATCAAATCTCACAAGCTAATTGCTTGTTGCCTCAACTTAGGTATATGGGAAACTAGCATGTATTGAGGAAATGCCTTTATAACAATTAGAGCTCTTAAATGGTGGAATAGACTGTCACAAAGTTACTAAAGTTTCAAGACCTCCCCTGTCACTAATCCCAAGGCATTCCCTCTAAAAATGTCCATACATAGGACAAATAACCATCTATCAAAAATAATCCATTGGATAGGATGTTGGACTAGAGGACTACCTCCAAGATTCTTTCCAACTCTAAGATTCTATTATGTAAACCTTAAAATTTCTTAGACTTATAAATGTTGGAAATTTCACCATTGGGAAATTTCATACTTGGAAAATTTCATACTGATAGTCTATTGGAATGTGAACCCCATTGGCATGGGAGGTTCCTTCTCCTCCCTACTTAAGATTACTTTAGGACAGAAACCTTTTGCTGAGCAATGGAAAGGGCGTTGACCTATGCTTAAGCATAGAACAGGAAGTTCTTTGAGTCATGATTGATTTTAGAATTGATACAATAGAGATACTTGGAATGACAGAACCAGGTCTTGGAAAATACAATTTCCACCCTACTCAGTCCTAACAGGATTTAGGAAGGGCTGCAGCATAGATCAAGATTTAATTATTTGAGAATATGACCTTCAACAGACATGTGCAAAGCCACAGACCTCTGGGCGGTCCTGGGTTAAGCTAGAGCCACCATTGTCACAGGGAAGACATGGACAGTGATTGGTAGATGTGAGAACTGAGGGGAGGGAACTTGGATGGTTTCCTTAAAGATAGCGGGGTCTGAGGACTAGAGGTGGGTGGTTGGAGAGGTTTTGCTCTGAGAAGTTGTACTCTGAGAAGTTTGCTCTGAAGAAAGCTGGAGGTGGAGGCCCCTGAGACTGTTTCTCCATTTTGGTCACATGAGTGATAGGGACTGATCTCTTTTCTTTGCCTCAGCTATCTAAGGGCTTGGGCCTTTTGGCCCAGCCTAAACAGAAGGGGTATTTAAGCCCTATTCCCTTCTCTCCCCTTTCTCTCTCTCTATCTCTAATACCTTTCTTCCTCCTGTTTGTAATTTGTAATTAAACTCCATAATTAAACTCCATAAAAGGTTGACTGCTGACTTGAGTTTTCATTTAGGAATTACATAGCTGAATTCCTTGGCGACCTTAAATTAATATATCAGTCTTTTAAAGTGATTTCCTTGTCACATTTGTGGCTGACCACACGGGAGTCTAAAGAATTCTCTCAATAAACTTCTGAAATTCCTTGCCTTTTTACTCTACCGTCTCACCACTTAGTCCCTTTTAACAACAAACTTGGCTTAAAGACACAGCTGCTAGAAAACGTGAGTATAAAAAACTTTTTCTCTCTTCTCTTTTCTCCTTAAGTTAAATTGGAATCAGCAGATTTTCTTTTTCTTCCCTTTAATCTTAAGGGACAGCTGGGTAGCTCAGTGGATTGAGAGCCAGGCCTAGAGACAGAAGGTCCTGGGTTCAAATCAGACCTCAGATACTTCCCAGCTGTGTGACTCTGATAGACAGAAAACAGCTGTTTTAAATATCAGCAACAGGACCCTAAAGTCCTGGCTGGAAGAGCTGTTTCTAAATATCCTTTCCCTTAAGAAACAACTTCCTGGATTAGGAAAAAAAAAACAAACCCTGTGGAAAGTTTGTTGCTTTGCCCTGCTCCCCATGTGTTTTGTGAAATTACAAAATATATATATAAAAATGAGTACTACATTCTTTGATAATTATATGGCAGCTGAAGAATTAGGGGCATTGAGGAATGAAGGATACCTCCAAATTTTTATATTAATAGGTACTGTCATTTTTGTACTCCTCAATACTATATTTAGAGATGCTAAAATTAAAAAAATTGAGGATAAAATAGAAAATATTGAGGATAAAATAGAAGATATTGAGGATAAAATGCAAGCCCAATTAGAAGATCTAAAATGTTTCTTACAGTATCAATTGGCAAACACCCACTCTATCAGAAACAGACCTGTTTCTGAACCTTTGAATGAGGAAATTTCCTTCCCTGAAATAGAGATGGAAAACACCTTCCCTATAGCCCAGTTAACAGACTGCTTCTCTTGTGCAGTGCAAATCTTGACTGAATTTAAATTAATTAATTAATATATATCAGTCTTTTAAAGTGATTTCCTTGTCACAATTAGAAACCAAAGGTAGTATATAAAACTGTTTGAGAAGACACTGTGACCCCATCTACTCATTCAAGACAAAATGAAAAAGACCACCACACAAAAGTTCTCCCCATTCTTTTAGAAACCCTAATATTAGGAACCAACTAGGCAACTCAAGATCTTTAATCTCTTACATTAATTACTGAAGTTCTCAGAGTCATGCCACCATTCCTTACCCGTTGTGGAGGAGTGTGGATCAAAGCCCGGTAGAAGCAGGTAGTTTGGGGGTACAGTGCCAGAACAAGCTGATCCTTCTGGAATAAAGCTTCAGGATCTGTCTCAGGATTGGCCTTCCATTGCGGTAGTGGGATGATGCGTCTTCTGCTCAAGGTGTGTCTCCTGGTAGGGGAAAAGATAGTAGGTATGACTCTCTGCCCTGAAAATACACAAGAACTATTTCCTAGGAAGCAGTCCCTCTACTCTCACTCTTCCAGGATTCATTTTCACTACCTTCATCTCACATTCCTCCCTCTCCTCCTCTGTAATCATGCTTTCAGTAGGACACTTACTCTTTGCCTTCCTCATCAATGTCATCAACTTCATATCTACAGGGGAAAAAAAGAACAAATCTCTGATTTAGTTATTCTCCAGAAAATAACAAAGGATGACAATGTAGTAACAAGGCTGAAAAATATATGAGTTAAGAAAGCTAACACTAATAAGAGAAACCCAAGAAGGCAAAGGAAACACATTCTAGAGGAGGAAAACACATTTTTTCACTCACTTGTTGGTAGCATGACTATAACTGACCACTTCTGCCAGAATCCACTGCTCATCCCCATCCACAGCTTTCACCCGAGCAGCCACCTTATCACCTGGCTTTGCTACGTAGTCCCCTGAAGCTGGAATGGCCCCACAGAGGGGTGGAGGCCTATGGGGTAGAAGGGCTGTGTTACAAATCCCTACCTCAGAAGCACCTCTCCCTGATCACAATCCCTTGTTTCTCTCACAAATCTACTTTGGACTGAACCCACAGATCCACATTCTTAAAGTACACTCCTGATCTCCACTCTCACCCTCAATCCTGAATTCTTAAAATCCTAAACCACCACCTTCCAGTCAAATCTTGCCTGAACTCCTTTCCCCAAAGTCCCTGGACTTACTTGTCCCCAGGTTTCCCAATCCATAGGGGCAATGTCATGGCTGACTGTTGCAACAGTGTCATCAGCACCCCTCGGCGCATGGTTTTCCGTGGAGGTTCTGAATCATTGTACAATCCTGCGATTTTAGCCGCTGGGGTGGGAGAAGAGAAGAAGTGAAATCCTATACTACATGGCAAGAAACATTCCTCTTTCCTTCCCACCCCCTCTGCCAGATTTTACACACAATCACCCTAACAATGCTTTTAAATTTAAATCCTTCCCTAGTCTTAACCACTGGCCCCTAATCTCAACGCCTTTCATACTCAAACAGGGGAATCTCTGGCAATGAGATTCCTTTTGAATTCTAACCCCAACTCTATTCAAGGTGAATCCCTGACACATTGTCCCTTTCTGTTTCTCTGCTCTCAAGTCTAGAATCCTGTCAGTTCCTTTTAATATCTATCTCATAGACCAAGGCCTGGCACATAACAGGCATTATTAATAAATGCTTAACTGACTGAAGTCTAAAGACAAAAATCTAAAATAGAAGCTCTGAAAGAGTGGAAAGAACTCAAAACATGAAGAACTATTTTACTAAATATACAATCATGTGATTGCATAAGAATAAGACCACCAATAGGAAATCCAGCCATGGCATCTCTTCAGACCTTCTCTATCAGAAGCATCATTGACAAACCGTGGGAATAACTCCAACATCAACTTTCAACCTTGCAATATATCTACAGGACAGTCCTTATAGGGTAACATTTGCTAAAATCTTTTACTTGTACACCAATAACCACACAAAATGGGGACAAGATTTATAGTTGCTTACAAAAAAATGTGGTAAGGAGAGTGTGAAGATTATGCAGGAAGTAGTGAATGTGCACCAGAAAAACTGAGAAAAGCACTGTCCTCAATGCTACTCCACCAACAACAAAAATCATAGACACTTCCCCTGGAAATCAAAGGTGAGGTGGCACAGGAACAAGAAGCACGATCATCATATCCCAAGATGGTCCTCTCCCCGTCCATACACAGAACAAGGCTCCAACTTACCAATTCGCCTTTCTTCCAGCAGAGACTTGATCTCAGCAATCTTATCTAGAGCTCTTCGAAGAATACTAAGGAAGGGAAGAAGAGAAGTAAAAACAAACTCATGGGGGCTGGCAGTTGGAACTAGGGTTTCCAGGGTCCCCTGATGGAGCTCCCACCACATTGGACAACTATATCTTAGGTAATGTTGTGAGGTGGACATTTGGGGAAAGAAGACTGTCTGGGTTTTCTTATAACTTTCTTGGCCCAATACAGGCTAAGATATCTTATCTTCAGGTGATCACAATTTACTTATGAAATACATTAGACTTTCTAGATGCTCTGAAATCACTACTTGCACCTTGGCCTTAAAGCACATAACCAAATTCACAATCTACAAATCAGGAATCTCCTCAGAGACTTTCACAATATCTTCTGACTTTCTAAAAAAGGCTAAAGTACATTGTTTTCTGTCCAAATGAACTGTCAATTCTATCCAAAGACAATTTTAAAGTTCAAATGTTATTACCAAAGATGATGAACTCTTGATTTTCTCTAATTTGTCTCTACTCTGGACCACTTGAACCATTAGAGGTCCAAGAATATCAGAAATAGGATGCATATTTTGTTTTGAATGAGGACGGAATCTTTACTGAAATTATGACCTGTAGTTTATAAATTTGATAGCATTTAGCCATTTAAAATTTTTAAAAATTATACAACTACTTTAAATCTAAGTCTTACAAACTTTAAATGAGTAATAACTCGTAGAACTTAGAAATCTAGACCTGGAAGGGACACTAGGGAAGCCATATATTCTAGACCCACCCACAATTTACAGATGAAGAACCTAAGACCCATATTTATATAGTGCTTTACAATACATTTTCCTTACAAAAACTCTGAGAGTTTATTGTAGCACAAGTATTTATTATTTTGCAAATAAACACTCAGAGCAGATAAATGACTTCTCCACAGTCACATGGCTAAGTAACACAGGCAGTATTGACATCCATATCTTCTAACTTTCAGTCTTATGCTTTCTCCTTCCCTCCACACCCCCAAGTAACCAGTATTTTATTAATCTATTTTTTCCTGAAAGTCCTAATTTTTAAATACCTCAATATGTATCTACTTAAGTCCAGCAAAATAAATGTCCACATTAGCCAAGTCTAAAAACTGTATCTTTTTTCCACTTTAAATTTATCACCTCTCTGTTAGGAGGTGAGTGGTATGATTCATCTTCATTCTTTTGGTTTACATTGCATTGACATCCACTCTTTCTTTCTATGGCATAATGCATACCTTTCAGACAAAAATCCTCACCATTTCTCTGCTATCAGACCTGCTCAAAGGATACATAGGAAGCTGCATGACTTGTTAGGGGGGAAAAAAAAGCTGGAATAGGAGTTGGAAGGCTTGGATTTTAATTGTAATCCTGGTATTAACTTGCTTTGGACTATACATAAATTCATTCCTTCTCTGGGCCTCAATGTTTGTCCTCATCTGTAAACTAGTTTGAAAAATATTTAGATGATTGTATTTCAATTTAATTCTATGTATATACATTTAAGAATATTATTCTGAGAAAGAGTCTTCAGTTTTACTGCACTGTTGAAAGAATCCAGGACCCCTGGACTAGAATGATCTCTGAGGTCTCTCCCAGATCTAACATTCTACATCCTGATTTTCTTATAATGATGAAAAATCAATTCTCCAAATTCTAGCTTCCTAACCTAGAGACTCACCTTTTATGAAAGGGGAAGAATTTTTGAGGGCAGAACTGAATTGAAAGATGAAATGGCAACTTTGAACAAGCAGGAAATGGTAAATACATTTGCCTGGCAATATGCCTCTCCCTTTACTATCTCAGATAATAAGAGGACTTTGGGGGAGCAGCTGGGTGGCTCAGTGGATTGAGAGTCAGGCCTAGAGATGGGAGGTCCTAGGTTCAAATCTGGCCTCAGACACTTCCCAGCTGTGTGACCCTAGGCAAGTCACTTGACCCCCATTGCCTAGCCCTTACCACTCTTCTGCCTTGGAGCCAATACACAGTATTGACTCCAAGGTGGAAGGTAAGGGTTTAAAAAAAAAAATAAGAGGAGTTTGGGTTAGCTCTTAGTGTCTTCTTGGCTATTCATCACCCCTGATGGGCTAGAGGCAAGAGCAATCAGGCATTAAGTGTGGTATTTTCCTGCTGCTCAGCAAGTAGTGCTAGCTTATGTGCCCAGGTCAAGTGGTTCTTTTTCCACTTCAGTAGAGAAAAGAAAGAAAAAGTAGTTACTCTACATAGAACAATTAGCAGGAAGTACCTTTATTTCTCAAACAAGTTTATAATGTTTTAATGACTCATAATAAATTTCTGCCACGCCTAGACTTGAAAAACTCCCTGAAACTTATTTCAGAAATAAAAGCTCAAGGGGCAGCTAGGTGGTTCAGTGGATTCAGAGCCAAGCCTAGAGACAAGAAGTCCTAGGTTCAAATCTGGCCTTAGACATGTCCTAGCTGTGGGACCCTGGGCAAGTCACTTAACCCCCATTGCCTAACCCATACTACTTTTCTATCTTAGAGCCAATTGGTTCTAAGATGGAAGGAGTAAGGGTTTAAAAAAAGAAATAAAAGTTCATCTTCTAGCAGTGGAAAATAAGGTTTCTTCTTTGCTTTATCAAAGGAACAGAATTATCTCTCTCATTCAGAATGTCAGACCAATTATAACACATTCAAGTGTCAGCCATGGCATTAAACTTCAGTTTCAAACTTTAGGAAACAATGGACAGAAAACAAAAGGGAACAGGCATACAACAATGGCAAAGGAAAATGGACAAAAGATGAAGGAAATGCTGATGACAGGGAATAGGCATATAAAGCAAAGGGAAATCATGAACAAAAGAAGAAGACCAATATAATAAATTGGAAGGGGATGGACCATGAATGGCCTAAATGAAAGAAGCAGCTTGGTGTGTAGAATAAATGAAAAATAGCCTGAGAGTAAGAAGATGAAGAATATAAACTATAATGGGGTGTAGAATAGGAGAATTTGTACTAGTAAAGAATGGGGTAGTGTGAGAGTGGTAGCAAAGCCACTGATGTGAACTACAATAAGTTCAATGGAACATGCAAGAAACAAAGACAAGAAAAAAGAATCTTGTGTACAACCACACTCACTTGCATTCTGCCTCTGCATCTGCCTTGGCTGTGGTGTAGAGACTTCGAAGCTTAGTCCGGAAGTAGGGAGAGACTGAAGAATAACACAGAAACACAAATCAACAAGAAAGATACAGACCTGGTAACACAGTAGGCTAACTTCTCTCTCAAATGCTCCTTTACCCCCATTTCTCACTTTTGTTTTCTGTCTGCATTCGCTCATGTGTCTTCTGGATGTTAATCAGGTTATGTTCACTTCGTGAGCGTTCTTCCTATGGGGATGAAGAGAAGGCAGATGAGGAAGAGAAAGAGAAATTTTGTCCTGCTAAGACACCTTAATGCCTCCTCCCTGCTCATTCCCCATCACTCTCTTCACCTAAAATGTTCTTCAAAAAGTCCCTGCACAAAAACTGGAAACAACAAACTCCAATGGTTCCCTATTATCTCTAGGATCAAATATACACTCTCCCACTGTTTGGCTTGGAAGTCTCTTCACAATCAGCTGCAACCTATTTTCCAGCCTCATTTGTTATACATTACTCTTCTTCCTAAAACCAATACTGTTGCAAACAGGCTTCCTCTATACCCTCACATATGGCCCTCATTCTTTCTCCTGTCTCCCTGGGCTGTCCCCAGGCCTAGAATGCTCCTCTTTGCCTCACAGATCCTTCTTTTTCTTAGAAATGCAGATCAATCACCACCTTTGACACAAAGCTTTTTCTGATCTCAGCTGCCTGTACCCCAACTACCTTGCATGTTTTCTGTAAATATTTATACATATTCATGCTGTCTTCCTTGATTAAACAAACCCTTTGAAAGTAAGGCTTAGGGGACAGCTAGGTGGCTCAATGGATTGAGAGCCAGGCCTAGAGATGGAAGGGTTAATCTGGCCTCAGATAACTTCCCAGCTATGTGTCCCTGGGCAAGTCATTTAACCCTGGTTGCCTAGCCCTTACCACTTTTCTGCCTTGGAGCCAATATACAATAATGATTCTAAGATGAAAGGTAAGGGTTAAAAAAAAAAAGTAAGATTTATACCAAAAAGAGTGATGCATGTCTATGATCCCTGCTTACTGGGGAGGCCAAGATTAGGCCTTCTGAGCTACAGTGTACTGTGCCTTGTCTTGTGTCTGCTCCACATAAAGTACTAATTCAAGACACTCCCAAAGTCCTAGAAAGATGTTAAGAGTGCATTAAAGGGGGCAACTAAGTGGCCCAGAGGATTGAGATCTCTAGAATCCTAGAGATGGGAGGTCCTGGGTTCAAATTTGACCTCAGATATTTCTTAATGGTGTGACTCTGGGCAAATCACTTAATCTCCATGGATTATCCTTATTTTTCTGTCTTGGAACCAATATGCATAATGATTCTAAGATGGAAAGTAATAGTTTTTTGTTTCGTTTTGAAAGAATGCATTAAGACTTTTGGGACACTCTATATTGTGAGTAGAGAGCCATTCAACTGGCCTAAGGAGTGTCAGCATATCAGATCAGTAGTGAGACTGGACTAGTGAGGGCACAGAAAAAGCTTCTAGCCTAAGTAACATAAGTAGACTCAGTCTCCAAAGAAACGCATGGGAAAAAAGAAAAAAGAGTGGAGAGAAGAGAAAAGATGTAAAGATTGGTGGGGGGAGGGAGAGGGAAGAGAAAAAGAGTAGAGATTTGTTTCATTCTATCTGATAAATGATTACTAATAAATTGAAAAGGAAGCACTACTTGATTTGGGTCAAAGATTTAAGAGATGGGAAGAACCTCAGACGTTAGCTAGTCCAACCTCCTCTTTTTATAGAGAATAAAACTTAGGTTCAGGGAGATTACATGACTTGTACAAAGTCACATAGCATCAGTGAATGGATTTGAACCTGTGTCCTCTGGCTTCTGAGCCAATACTGTTTCAACTATGCTTCGGGGCTCTATCAGATGCAGATGGGGGGAAGGGGTGTTCAGGTCTGTGGGTTGGTTGGTTTTGCTCAAATTTTTGATAAAGGAAAGGGGGGTAGTGATTAGGGTTTTTACCCATTTTCATGATTAAAATTTTGCTTAAAGATGCACATCTCTACACCCTTGCTGTACCATACATATACCTAGTTTCTCCAACATATATACTTCATGCATGTTTTGCTCACCTATTGTTAATAGTATAGGAGGAAAGAAACTATTAATAAGAGGCAATCAGGTGGTTTAATGGGGAAAGCAGGACCTAGAGATGGGAGGTCCTGGGTTCAAATCTGGCCTCAGATGCTTCCTACCTGGAAAACCCTGGGCAAGTCACTTAACACCCCTGACCTAGCCCTTACCACTCTTCTGCCATGGAACTGACATTTAGCATTAATAAATAATTTTTAAAAAGAGAAAAAGGAATAATCAAAACTCAGAAACAAAAACCTCAAATTTCCTGACTACATTTCATTTCCCTTATTGTGACTTGTGAATATCTAGTCTCTACTTTGTATACTCAATACAATATTGCAACTAATCAATATTTCATAACGTATTCAATATATGAATATCATCCAGCCAGATACTTTATATTTATACTCAATCTTTATGTAACCCACTCTTAATTTTCACAAGATCATCTCCTCTTCTCAGGGAAAGAGTACAGGTATTACCTGAGTTTGCTTGATTAGTTGATGGAGCTCCGAGAGTAGTTCAGCTATTCGGGAATCTGCTGACACCAAGGCCATGGCTGTGGTAAAAATGGCTTCCTGTGAGAAAGGGTAACGGAATGGAGCAAAAGAATGATCAAAAGCCTATGAAAGGGGAAACTACTAAAGCTTTAGGACCAACAACACCATGGCATTCAGTAAATTTAATTAATTCAGTAACAATTTAATAGGTACCTCCTAAAAGTATGGCAACTGAATTAACAATTGGGGAAATTAAAAAAAAGATTTGGTCTTTGTACTCCCTGTGCTTACATATCATTTAGGAAGAAATGCTATATCATGAGATATAATGAGGAAAAAACTGAATTTGGAGTCAGAGAACTAAGTTTTGAATACTAGCTGTTCCACTCACTAGCTCTGTAAACAATTTTTTCTTTTCTTTTTTTTTCTGGGTCTCAGTTTTTTCATCTGTTCTGTGAGATTAATACTAAGAGCAACAAATAACCATGGATTGTAACTTAGTTACAAATTGCTGAACTAGCAAATTTTATATGTCCCCAATTACAGATAGTATTAAAGGAAATTCAAAGTAACAGAATTATAAATTTGAGATGAAGTTAGTTAGGCAAAAATTTGTCTTAGCCAAGGCCTTAAAGTATAGGATTTGTGCTGGAGAACAGGGAAAATTCCAGGTTAGAACAGTATCAGAACAGAAAAAAAAAAAAGAGAATGAACTGTGGGAGTAGAAAGGCAGAAGAAAAACATATGATTGATCACATGGTTTGATGGGTATATAATTGGGGATTTTGACTTTAAATGATCATTCTATTGCAAATATTAATAATAATATGGAAATGGGTTTTGAACAATGATACACGTATAACCCAGTGAAATTGCTCATCAACCCTGGGAGGGGGGAGGGAAAGAACATGAATCATGTAACCATGGAAAAATATTCTAAATAAAAATTTTAAAAATAAGGGGGAAAAAATCTGAAAAAAAACCAAAACAATCAAACAAACAAGAACAGAAAGGAAAGAACAGGTGCAGAAAATATGTAGATATGGTTAAAGCAAAAGGGCTATGTTAAGAAGCAAATGACAGATAAGCCTGAAAAGACAAATGAAGCAATTGATTAGAGGAGTCCTGGAGAATGTGGACTTCATGGGATCTAGTTTTTACAACCAGATATAGGACCTGAGATCTGTAGGCCATTCTCCTCATTTCAGATGAAGAAACTGAACCCCAAAGATGTAAAGTCACTCTAACCAAGTCACAGATTTAATAAATAGAAGTTAGTATTTGAACCCAAGAGCTCTGCCTCCAAATCTAGTGTTCAGATTATTCTAGTAATATAATGGATAGGAAAGGAGAAAAAGACTAAAGGCAAGGAAATGAGCTGTACTTGTAAATTCCATTCCTTGTAACTTCTAGAGGTTTTTTCCATACTTTTTCTCCCTTTCTTCAAGATAGAAATCAGAATATTTGGGTTCTAATTCCACATCTGTTCCTTATGATCAGAGCAATTTACTACTTGAGACCCAAGACAAGTCCCTTCACTTTCTTGTACTTCAGCCCGGTTTTTCTAATCTGGAAGATGAAGGGATTAAAGTAGATGATACATTCTCTGATCTTTAAACCTCTCCCTTTACAATGGCTTCAGCTTCTAATACACACAAGTCTCCATCCAAAAGAAATTCTTCGTTTTGGCCAGCTGTTAAATCATACCAAACTAGAGGACCTTAGACACCAAAGGAGTTTGGATTTGACCTTATAAGAAAAAGGGAATTAGGCAAGGTCTTTCGTGCTGAAAAGGGTAGTTTTGGAAAATTAGTCTGGCTGAGGCAGAGGAAGGAAAGGTGGAAATCTTCAATCTGGAGATCCATGTCTCAGGTGATAATGGCCTAAGCTATGGCAGAAGCAGCAGAAATGCTATGAAATGGAAAGAGGGGTGGGGTTCCTTGGGCAAGTCATGATACCTCGTGATGCTGTTTCCACCTCCATTAATGGAGTACTACTTGCCCTACCTCCCTCCCAGAGTGGCCGTGGAGAAAGAACTTTGCAAACTTAAAGCCTGTGCACAAAGGTTATTGGTTATTATTATCTGTAAGATGGAGGTATTCGCTCGCACTACCGACCTCGTGAAGCTTTAATAAGGACTGTTCTAAAGGGCTTTCTAAATGTCCGCTACTATCACTACTATTGCCCTCGGGGGAAATACCCTTCGAAGCCATGGTCTCCTTCCTCGCTGGTCGCCTCTCCTCAGTTCCTCTCACCAATGCACGTGCTTCTAAAATGCTTCGCCCTCCCCTCCCACGTGCTTCTAAAGGCCGCCTCCTCACGTGATTTTCTTGGAGCAGCCCAAGCGAACAAAGAACCCTCCGCGGCGGGCGCGTGACCTCCCTGCCCCCCCCTTTCCCCGAGCTTCCGCAGTGTGCGCATGCGTACTTTTAGTGTCTTGGGGCACCACAGCCTGGCCCAGGATGGGGGGACCACAACGGGTGAGATGTTGCCGCTCCCTTCTCCCCTGCTCCCCTGGTCCGCCTGAGGCCCATGGCTGCTACCCAAACCCACCTACCGAGGACGAGCCAAAACGAGCCAACTGTGACGGCAGCGATGAAGACCGCAGCGACAGCAACTGCAACACCCCCCCTGAACTTTTTTCATCCTCGTTCCCGGGCTAGGGGATACTAGTGCGCTTGCGTGCGCGCACCTGAAGGTCCTGCCGGGAAATGTAGTCTTTTCTTCCAAGTGTTGTGGAAAGGGATCTGGAACTCGAATCGTACGCTTTCCTCGACGTGCTCTTTGCTGGGAAATGTAGTTTTAATTCTCGGTTAACGTGCTTCAGAATCTTGTCTTTTTTTTCTGTTTCGTGTTCCCATTTAATTCTTCTGGATTCTGGTTTCTTCAGTAAAGGATAAGTACTGCAGAGACTTTGGCTTTCAGGCCTTCCCCTTAACTCCTATAGACTGTAAGTATTTTCATAGCAATTAGTCAAATCAACTACTTAGTAAATATTCTCGCTAATGGGATGCTTGCCAATGATGAGAAGTATTATGAGTAGTTATGTGCCCTAAGACTGACAGTGACAGACACATCGAGCTAAAAGGGAATGTAGAAATTGAATCTTCATTTAACAGGGAATGAACCTAAGGCAAAGAGAAAGTAGGTGATTTTTTTTTCCTCCAAGATCATACAGCTATTTAGTGGCACTGGAACTTACCCAGTTAGGGCACTTAACATCACACGGGCTTGCCTCTTCAAAGGGGTTATATTCTAGGTGAGAGAGATGAGAGATGTAAAAAACAGTAGAGACCTGGCCCAACTACGAACTTTTAATAACTTCAGTGCTTCAATTTCTTCCTCTTTTAGAGTTTGGATAGTTTTTTGTTACCCTTTGCTTTCAATTTCTGGGAACGCATGTAAGACCACAGCAAGCAATATCAGACAAATCCCAAATTTTACATGCCATTTAAATTACGCTCTCCTAAAAGAATCTAACCAATCCTTCATAATAGCTAAATCGATAGAGCACTGTAATTAGAATAAGAAAGAGGAGTTCAAATCCTATCTCAAACATTATTAACTAGGCAAGTCACAACCTTTTTTTGCCTCAATTTCTTCATTGGTGAAATGGTACAATACTAACTTCTATCCTCCAGGGTCATTGCAAGAATAAAACTAGATAATATTTGTTAAAAACTAACTATAAACAATCGTTATTCTCTAGCATTTTGCTTAAACATTTTAAAACAAAATTTTATTTATATGGTATTCTTTTGTTTTCGCACCATCACCTCAATTTCCCCTTATATCCTTCTCCCTCTTATTTTCCAGACAGCCATCCTTTATAACAAAGAATTAAAAAGAAAAGAAAAACAAAAAGGAGAAAAGCAAAGCAAAACCACTTAATACATCTGAAAGAATATGGTAACATTCAATGTTTTATCCCCAAGGATCCCTTACCTTTGCAAAAGAATAGGAGAAGGGAAATGTGTCTTCTAATATATCTTTGGGGCCAATCTTGTATTTAAATATTTTCAGTGACAAGGAGCTCATTCCCTCACAAGGGAACCTGTTATATTGTTGGGCAATTCTAGCTGTTAGAAGTTACTTCCTACCTCCTTGACACGAGGAGAAATCCCTACCAGAGACAAAAAGATTTTAAAGGTATTCAAGTCTTAGTATTTATTATAATGATAAGTAGACTGCTCTATGGTTTGCAAAACAATTTAAGAATACCTTATTTTAGGGGCATTTGGGTAGCTCAGTGGATTGAGAGCCAGGCCTAGAGATGGAAGATCTTAGATTCAAATCTGGCCTCAGATACTTCCCAGCTATGTGACCCTGGGTAAGTCACTTGACCCCCATTGCCTAGCCCTTACCACTCTTCTGCCTTGGAGCTAATACCCAGTATTGACTCCAAGATAGAAGGCCCTTGGATTAAAAAAAAATACCTTATTTTATCCTTATAACAACCATGGGAGTTAGATACTATTATTAGCTCTATTTTTTTTCCTTTTAAAACCCTCACCTTCCACATTGGAGTCAATACTGTGTATTGGCTCCAAGGCAGAAGAGTGGTGAGGGCTAGGCAATGGGGGTAAAGTGACTTGCCCAGGGTCACACAGCTGGGAAGTGTCTGAGGTCAAATTTGAACCTAGGACCTCCCGTCTCTAGGCCACTGAGCTACCCAGCTGCCCCCTATTAGCTCTATTTTATAGATCAGGAAACTTGAGCAAGATAGAGAAGTGACTTACCGATCACACACCTAGTGTCTGAAACTAGATTTGAACTCAACACCAAACCAAATGCTCTAAGAAGAGATTTTTAAAATGGTAAAAATCATGGACATCATTAATGTTAGAAAAGGTAATCAAGAAGATATTAGAGGGACCTAGTTAGCCCAGTGGACAGAGACCTGGAGACAGGAGGTCCTAATTTGGCTTCGGAGGGAAACTAGGTGGCTCAGCAGATTGAGAGATAGGCCTGATGAGGAAAGATCTTGAATTCAAGTGTGAACTTCCAGATCATGCTAGCCATCAGTTCCTAGGTGAGAATGACTCTGGGCAAGTCACTTAACATTCATTGCCTAGTCCTTCTAGTCCTTACTACTCTTCTACCTTGAAACCAATACTTTCTTGAAACAGATACTTTCTAACTGTGTGACCCTAGGTAAGTCACTTAACCCCAGTTGCCTAAAGCCCTTGCTGCTCTTTTGTCCTAGGACTGATACTAAGGCAGAAGGTGAGGGTTTAAAAAAAGGGGGGGGGGGGGCAGCTGGGTAGCTCAGTGGATTGAGAGTCAGCCCCAAAGATGGGAGGTCCTAGGTTCAAATCTGACCTCAGACACTTCCCAGCTGTGTGACCCTGGGCAAGTCACTTGACCCCCATTGCCTAGCCCTTACCACTCTTCTGCCTTGGAGCCAATACACAGTATTGACTCCAAGATGGAAGGTAAGGGTTTAAAAAAAAAAAAGATACTAGGAACTAGCCATCTGTAATCCTCTTTTTCACCTATGTTGAGACTTTAAAAGAATAATCTTAGAACATAACAATGGGTACTCTTGATGTAAATACTTAAATAAATTAGGCTTTCTCCCCCCCAATTTTTTTTCAGTTACATGTAGAAACAATTTTTGACAATTGTTTTTTGACATTTTAAAATTCAGATTTTCTCCCTCCCTATTCCACCCCCACTTCCGGAGGGGGTCTATAGTCTGATGTAGGTTATACCCATACTTTCATGTAATACATATTTCCATATTACTCATATTATGATAGAAGACACATACAAATAGAAATTTCACAAAGGAAATATAGTGGAAAATGGCATGCTTTGATCTGCATTCAAACTGCAACAGTTTCTTCTTTGGCTATGGATAGCATTTTCATCATGAGTCTTCATTGTTGTATATTTCTGTTACTGTATATATCAGCTACTGGCTTTCAGAGATTATTCTCTTTGGCCAACCACATCCTCAGAGTTATAACATCACTTGAGAGGTAGAATGAATTCAAGGTCCTTCCTCTTACCTTTCCTGTCTTATACCTAACTCCGCACCACAAAATCTTCATTCCAGTGATACTGGCCTTCTTACTATTCCATGGACAAGCTATTTTCTGCTTTGGTCTCAGGCATTTTTAAAAATTTTTTTAATTTTTTAATTATTTTTCCCTTTTAAACATTATTCATTAGAAACAAAGATCATTTTCTTTTTCTCCCCACCTCCCACCACCCTTCCCAGTGGCGATGAGTGATTCCTCTGGGTATCACATGTGTCCTGGGTCCGAACTCATTTCCATGTTGTTGGTATTTGCATTGGGGTGTTCATTTAGAGTCTCTCCTCAATCATATCCCCTCCACCCCTGAAGTCAAGCTGTTGCCTTTCCTCGGTGTTTTTACTCCAACCATTTGTCCTCTGCTTGAGGGTAGTGTTTTTTTCTGCTTAATCCCTGTGGATTGTTCAGGGACACTGCATTGACACTAATGGAGAAGTCCATTACGTTCTGAGGCATTTTCTATGGCTGTCCCTCACACCTGAAATGCCCCATCTCATCTCTGCCTAATGTCTTCCCTGGCTTCTTTCAATTCTCAACTAAAATTCCATTTTCTACTGGAATCCTTTCCCAATCCCTCTTATTTTAGTACCTTACCTTATTTCCTATTTTTCCTGTATATAGTGGATTTGTACATATTCATTTGCTTGTCTCCCCCATTAGATTGTGAGCTTCTTAAGGGCAGGGACCTTTTTTGTGTTTTTGTGTCTCTAGCACTTAGCACAATGCTTGGTACATAATATATTCTTTAAAAAAAAAATCCTTACTTTCTGTCTTAGATTTGGTACTAGGTATAAGTTCCAACACAGAAGAGTGGTAAGGCCAGGCAACTGGAGTTAAGTGACTTACCTAAGATCATGCAGCTAGGAAGTGTCTGAGTCTATCTATATTTGAATCCAGGACCTCCTGCCTCCATGCCTGGCTCTCTAGCCACTGAACCACTTAGCTGCCTCTGCTCTGAATTAAGATATATTGACTGGCAGCTATGCAAAGTAATGAATGCTGGAGGGGATGTGGCAAAGTGGGGACATTAATTCATTGCTGGTGGAGTTGTGAATTGATCCAACCATTCTGGAGGGCAATTTGGAACTATGTCCAAAGGGCGATAAAAGACTGTCTGCCCTTTGATCCAGCCATAGCACTGCTGGGCTTGTACCCCAAAGAGATAATGGACAAAAAGACTTGTACAAAAATATTCATAGCTGCACTCTTTGTGGTGGCCAAAAATTGGAAAATGAGGGGATGCCCCTCAATTGGGGAATGGCTGAACAAATTGTGGTATATGTTGGTGATGGAATACTATTGTGCTAAAAGGAATAATAAAGTGGAGAAGTTCCATGGAGACTGGAACAACCTCCAGGAAGTAATGCAGAGCGAGAGGAGCAGAACCAGGAAAACATTGTACACAGAGACTGATACATTGTGGTACAATCGAAGGTGATGGACTTCTCCATTAGTATCAATGCAATCCCTGAACAATCTGCAGGGATCTAAAAAAAAATACTACCCACAAGCAGAGGATAAACTGTAGGAGTAAAAACACCGCTGAAAAGCAACTGCTTGACTACAGGGTTGGAGGAGATAAGACTGAGGAGAGACTCTAAATGAACACTATAATGCAAACTCCAACAACAGGGAAATGGGTTCGAGTCAAGAACACATGTGATAACCAGTGGAATCATGTGTCGGCTATGGGAGAGGGAAAGGCGGGGGGGGAGGGGAGGGGAGGAAAAGAAAACGATCTTTGTTTCCAGTGAATAATGTATGAAAACGACCAAATAAAATAATATTAAAATTAAAAAAAAAAAAAGATATATTGACTGGAATTTTTTTTAAATTGACTTGGTAGAGCAAAATGCAGGTATTTTTCATGCACATAATAAGACAAGGTTCTTTGAGAAATATGAAGAGATAATTTTGGTCAATGTTCTTTGACTATGAATATTAAATAAGAAATAAAACATTGCTCTCTGATAATGTCTACCACTCTCTTAGAGGATGTCTTATGAAAAAAAATTTAATTGACATTCTCCAGAGAGTCCTATCTTCAGAGGACATACCAATTGTTTGAGGTACGAAAGTTGTAGAGTTTCATCAAGAGATCCATGACCATTTTGAAGAGATTGGCTTACTTACCCATGTGAAAAAACAATAGGAAATGAATGAAGAAATCATAATGCCCAAATGAGGGATAGACCGGACCTATTATTGGTGCAGGGACAACCCACTGAAGAAATTCCACTACCAAGTTAGGAGTAAAATTATAGGTTTAAACAGTTGTATAATACTGATAGGTAAAGTAAACTTCTCCAGGGTTATACACATCAATCATGTGTGTCAGAGACTGAACCTGAACCCAGGTGGTCCTGACTCTAGGGCCAACTTTCTCCCTAGTACTCATGCTTCCTCTTGTTATTATGACGATAAAATTTAAGTTCTTTGAGGCCAGGGAATCCTCTTTTGTATTTGTAGTCTTAGCACAGTATTTGGCATCTAGTAGGCATTTAATAACTGTTGATTCATTACATTCAGTTGGATTAGTCTAAGGGTTAATGAATTGGTTCATTTATTTTGGATAGGTGTTCCTGATGTGGAAAGGGATTGGGGAAAGCATTTATATGATGCTTACTATGTATTGGAGATTTGCCAAGAATTATTTCATTTGATCAATCCTGCTACATATACCTATCTTATATACCATTATGACTCCCATTTTATAGTTGAGGAAATTGAGGCAAAAAAGTTAGTTAAATGACTTGTCTAGGATAGCTTTTACAAAAAAAAAATTACTTCAAATATATTGAAGGAACAAATTTATAAATTTATTTTCCCCAGTTCTCCAAAGTATACTCTTCCCTATACCACCTTGGTCTCAGGAGGAGTAGGCTCAAAATTTCACTAAGTTTCTATGTAGCTTTGGTCTCATTAAGTTCACATCCAAAGATAGCATTGATTCTGGATGAAGCCTTGTTTCAGATTATATTGGCATCGATCTAAAACCTCCTTGTTCCATGGGGCATCAGGACTGGGCTAGTGGCAACACCTAGCCTGGAACCCAGGTTCTGGAATGCCAGGAAAATGGATGTCTTTATAAAAAATTTTTTAGACCCTCATCTCTCTTAGAAGCACTAGTAAGTGTTAGCTCAAAGGCAAAAGAGCTGTAAGGGCTAGCCAGTTTGGATTAAGTGACTTGCCCAAAGTCACAGAACTAGGACATATCTGAGGCCAGATTTGGAGCCAGGACCTTCCATCTCCAGGCCTGGCTCTCTATCCATTGAGCCACCTACCTGCCCCCATAATGACCTTTTGAACTCTCAGGTTGTAAGGCTTCATTTCTTTCACCTAGAACAGAAAAAAGAAATTTTTTTAAAGTCCAAGCTTATTTTTGTCAGAGTAGGGTTGGTGAGACATGTGGCCTTAGAATAGGAGAGGGTCTTAAGGCCATCCCCCTTACAGAATGGTTTATTACCAGATGCTAGTGTAGAAGCTCCCCATGATGCTAATGAAGCAAAAAGCTGGTTGAAGTTAAATGAGTTGTTGTTGTTGTTGTTGTTTTAATTTGGATAGCTCTAGGTATGAGGCCAATTGAAAAAGGTTCCTCCTAACCATGTCCTCAGCCAACTAGAAACAATTACCTTTTGTCTACTCATGCTCCACTGGAGTTTCTCCAAGGCATATCATCACAATTTTCCCAGAAGCCATTTCTCCAGTTTCCTCCATGTAGAGAAGTTAATCAACCAAGCAAAGTAATGAGGTCTGCATGCATATTAAACCCCTATTTATGTATAATTCAAAAGTTCTTGTTATCCTTGTCTCCCTCCTCTGGAGCCACCCCAACTCATTAATGAGTGCTCAGAACTAAGTATAATATTTTACTTAAAGAAACTAGCTCACCTGGACAGTTGTTCACAGAATGGCTCTCTGGGATTGTGAGAATGAAGGAGGCCGGATACAAATGTTTCTCTGATTGTATTCAATGTTTGGCTCTAAATTTCCACAAACCACTCTAATCTAGATTCAATTAGATATATACTATTCACTGCCACCTGAAAAAAGAAATTTGCAACCTGAGTTTATCACCATTCTGTCATAAGTTGGTTTCCAATGGTCCCATGGAATTATCTCCACCACACTTATTCTTTTCTCATTGACTATATTCTCCTCCTTCCCTACTCCTTCTACTCAGACTATCCTATCCTTAAAAACCCAGCTCAAGTCCTATCTCCCCCGCAGAGCTTCCTCTGACTATTTTCCCTCCTGTCTATCCCTGGAATACTGTGTTTGGACCTCTCTTATAACCCTGGGCACATTCTGTCTTATAGTTTTTCCTCTAAAGACTTCTGACTCCCCCAACTTGTTGGCAAGCTTCCTATTTTTTTAAATCACATTTCTATACCACCATGAGTTTATAAGGTGCTTTCCTCAGAACAACCTTTTAAGAGAGGGATATTGATATCCTTTTTATCATACAAGGGAACTGAGTTTAAGAGAGTTTAAGGAATTTTCCCCAAATCACAGCTAGTAAGTTGTAGAGTTGGGATATTCTGCTCTTGTCCCTGAAAGCTGGGACAATCTCTAACATGTCTTGGATCTCCTTCAGTGCCAGGGTACAAAGAACTTATGGATGATTCATAAAGAATATTTGTCAAAGGAATGCCTAATATGGACTCCCTCACATTATTGACAGACTTCTAGCTCTCTTTTTGGTATGTCAAAGGGGAAGGATCAAAAGAATTTTTGTCCTCTTGTTTCCTTCTCACCCTCTAAACCACCAATCCAGAACAAAAGCTAAAGCAAAGTTGTTTTGATGAAGAAATGTCAGGGCACTAAATTCTACTCAGTCTTAGGACATTGCTTGTCCTTGGATGCTCCTTCTCTCTTCCTTACCCTTTCTTTCTTCTTTTCCTCTTCTCCCTTCTCCTGTTCTTTTCCTTCCAAAGACCTCAGGACCCTGAAATAAAAGTTATCCCATGGAAAAATATCCAGATGGGAAGGAACCTGGGAAAAACAGAAAGGAAGAAAAGGAATGACTGTGGGGGAAGGGAGGTGGGAGTTCACAGGGCAGAACACTTTTCTTGTTGTTTTTTCATTTCTGTTTATACTGGACTCTGAAGTCTTGGGATGGGGCCAGATTGCATCAGACCAAGGCCAACGTGGATTGTGTGCACAGTTTGGGGGAGGGAATCCAGCCCTATAAGTGTTGGGAGGAGCTCTCCCAGGGGGAAGCAGAAGAGAGAGACAGAGAGATACGGACAAACAGACAGACAGGGACAGAGAGAGAGATTGACAAACAAGAAATCAGATAGATTAGTTACTGAAGTAACAAAGTTCTCTAGTACCAATGGCCACAGCTCCGTTAACTGCTCCACCACTCCAGCCCCTGACCTTGGAGGATGAGGAGCAGCAGTTCTTGGACCAGTATGACACATACAACTTTACAGATTCTTACCTGGGTGAGATGTGGCCCTACCTTCCTTACCTAGATACCCCCTTACTTCAAGCTCCTACCTCTCAAACCTCTGGTTTGAGTCCCTTCCATTCCAGACTCAGCCCTGAATCTCTAGAATCTTTTTCCTTGACATTTCCAGGCTGCTCTGTGGATTTCCTCCTCTCTATCACTTGACCCTCTTCCCCACCTTTTGCCCTTAGATTTTAATCCTAGATCCTAGCCAGTCCCACAAACAACCCTATAAAATCCTTTACAGTATCTGCATATGTTAGCCTCTCAGAATCCTTATTTCCTATCAAGGCTCAGCTGAGTTGCCAATTTATTCTTTTTTTTTTTTAAGAAACCTTACCTTCTGTTTTAGAATTGATATTAAGTGTTTAGTACCTGTGGGGGAAGAGCAGCAAGGGCTAGGTAATTGGGGTTAAGTGACTTGTCTAGGGTGACACAACTAGAAAGTATCTGAGATCCAATAGGACCTCCTCTCTCCAGGCCTGGCTCTTAAGAGATCCACGAGTCACCTAGTTGCCCCTGACACCTTGTTCTTGAAACCTTCCTTACCCCTCCAAGTTTTAGATCTCTTGTCTACTTTGAATTACTTTGTATTTATTTATTTATCTGTGTACATATTGTTTCCTCTTTAGAATGTAAGCTTTTCAAAGGCAAGGACTTTCTTATTTTAGTCCTTCTAACTCTAGTATCTCATATAATGCCTTGCATGTAATAGGTACTTAAATAACATTTGTTGAAATTGAGTCATACTAATCTTTGAAATTGTCTCATCCAAACTCTGAATTTTACATAGGGAGCTGAGGTCTAGAACTTTGCCCAAATTTACACAGCAAGTTAAGGACAGATCTAGAACTAGAGCTCAGGTCCAGTATTCTTTCCACTGCCTTCCTCATGTCTTTATCTTTGTTTCTTTGGTTTATGCAGTCTTGGCCACTGAATGGCTTCTGCCCACCATGTTCTCTGAGCACCTCATTCCTATGACTACTACCTTCTATTTCAGGAAGAGGCAGTGGAAAGGGTCGTAGTAAGAGAGAAGCTGCTAATCATACCAACCGACACAGTCCCGGTGGCCATGAACGGAAACTGCTGATCAAGCTTCAGAACACAGAGCAAAAGAAACGTGGGACTAGGCCCTGAGCCGAGAATGAGGTGAGGGAGCCCAGAATCCCCAAACATATCTCTCCTAACCTAATATATTGGCTGACACTTGTAAAAGAGTGGGATCCAACCTGAAGCCCAAGAGCCAGATGGGATGTGTAACCTCTATAATCTAGGAAAGAACAAGAGTTTTAGGAAGGAGATCCCCTAAAGTTGGGAGGCTTAGATTCACTGGATCTCTTTTTCTATCAGGCTGGGCCAGAGTATTGATACCAGGATCACGGCGATGGACATAGGGCATCGGCAAGGAAGACTGGGCAAGAGAGATAAGATCTTAATCTTGTCTGATATCTTTCTCTCGAGAGATGTACCCTCCCCAGCCTGACTGGAGTTTGGAGGGGCCCAGCAAGTGACTTTCTCTAGCACTTGCAGTAAAGTTGAGAAGCAGATGATAGGAATAGATGTGCAGAGAAGAGCAAGGGGCAAGAGGGAATCTACCTGAAGAAACTGAATCTATCAAAGAATAATTGGTACAATAAAGAATTAATCAGAGAATTTTGTATATGTGTGTGGTTGATTTGTGTGTGTGTGTGTGTGTGTGTATGTGTATTTATTGAAACATCCCCTCTCTCCTTTTCCTCCTTCCCCCTAGAGCTTAACAAAATGATAAAGGGCTACTTCTTCCCACTCATATCAAGCTGTAAGATCCAGCCCCTTCAGTCTTATTTACATCATATGTTGGACTCTCTGTAAGTCTGATGTCAGGAAAAGATTTGCATTCTGGGCCTTTATGAACATTTGTTACATGACTATTGATAGCTAACCTGGGGAAATGACAATAGGAATTCTCAGCACATTAAGAAAATTGGTACCTTCTTTAAACTGATAAGCAAGGAGTTGGGAACTGTGAAGAGGAAGTATATGAGGAAGAGGATATGAGAGTAGCAGTGGGGTGTAGTGGATAGAGTACTAGCCTTTGATCAGGAAGACCTGAGTTCAAGTTCTCCCACAACCCAATCCCTCCTCTATACTCACATGAACTGGCCACGTGACCTAAAGGCAAGTTCTCTTTATCTCCAATGTCCCAAGAAACTCCCTAAGACTCTAACTTTCAGGGCAGATGCCACCCTGTGTGAATTTCAAAACTACTCAACCCTGTTCAAACCATTCTTTAGAGGATGGGATTTGGCTATTTCCTGATCAATAACAATAGAGATACTTGGAATGACAGAATCAGGTCTTGGAAACTACAATCTCCACCCTACTCAAGGTAACAGGATTTAGGAAGGGCTGCAGCAAAGCTCAAGATTTAATTATTTGAGAATATGACCTTCAACAGACATGTGCAAAGGGGACAGACCTCTGGGCGGTCCTGGGTTAAGCTAGAGCTACCATTGGCACAGGTGAGACAGAGGAAGTGAGGTAGAGGATAGCTGAGGAGGCTGGGACTTCCTGTGTGGAGGGAGAGTGTGGTTGTTGGAGCCTGGTGCTTGGAGTGGAGGCCCTGAGACTTTTCTCCATTTTGGTCACGTGAGTGATAGGGACTGATCTCTTTTCTTTGCCTCCGCTATCCAAGCGCGCGCTCTCTCTCTGGCTCTCTCTCTCTCTCTCTCTCTCTCTCTCTCTCTCTTTCTCTCTCTCTCTCTCTCTCTCTCACCTTTCTTCCTCCTGTTTGTAATTAAACTCCATAAAAGGTTGACTGCTGACTTGAGTTTTCATTAAGGAATTACATAGCTGAATTCCTTGGCGACCTTAAATTAATATATATCAGTATTTTAATGTGATTTCCATATCACACCTGCAAAGGTGAAAGGAATTTTCTTCTTGGGAGTTCCCTATGTCAAAGAACTTATAGGTCCAATCCAAAAAATAGAAAGTGTTTTTTTTTTTTAAGAAAAAGGCTATAGAGTCAACTTGAAATATTTAAAGAAACATTCTGCATCTAGGGGAAATGATAGGATAGAACATTCTAGAATGATAGGGAGAACAATTAATTAATATTTATTAAGTACTTCCTATGTGCCAAGTGGGAATAATACATTTTTATTGATTTATTAATACATATTTAATTATGGAAGCTAGGTGATGAAATGGATAGAGTACAAAGCCTAGAGTCATTAAAGTTCATCTCTCTGAGTTAAAATCTGGCTTTGGATACTTACTAGATGTGTGACATTGGACAAGTCACTTAACCCTCTTTGCCTCAGTTTCTTCACCTATAGAATGAGCTGGAGAAGAAAATTGCAAAACACTCCAGTATCTGGTACCTCAATTAGGATCATGAAGAATTGGACAAGGCTGAAAAATGACTCAGCAACAAAAAATGTGCTAGGCACTGTGCTAAACACTGCAGATACAAAAATAGGCAAAATGGTCTTTGCCCTCAAGGAACTTACAGTCTAATGGGGGAGAGAACATGCAAACAAATATATACAAAGCAAGCTATATATAAAAAGGAAATAATTAACAGAAGGAAGGCACTAGGATTAAGAGTAGGGGGGAGGCCATTTAAAAGAGGAGTCCTTACTTGGAACCTCCTTTTGAAGAAATATCCATGCTTACATGCTCACTTCGACTATGCACCTTGCCCTGTTTATACATGTATACCTTGGATTTTTATATCTTTCTTTTTGTCTCTGTCTCTCTCTGCCTCTGTGTGTCTCTCTCCTCCTCCAGGAAAAAAAAAAAGAATTTAAATGACTCAGTAGATAGAGTTTTGGAACTGGAGTCAGAAAGACCTGAGTTTAAATATGACAGACATTTTATTAGCTATGTGACTTTAGGCAAATCACAACCTCTATCTCAGTTTTCTCAGCTGTAAAATGGAGATAATAATAGCACAGGATTGTTGCAAGAATCAAATGTGATAAATTTGTAAGAATGAACTGTACAAATGCTTTTTTTCTCTTCTCTTCCCCCAATCCTTAAATGGTGGCCTGGAAATATTTGGCTTTTAAACTAAGGTACCATATAAATTTGGTGTCACTCATATCACTAAAAATATTAAAAATAGGAAATTGATGACTCTACAGTCTCTACTCCACATCTGGAATTATTTTTCTTAGTCAACTATCACCACTTTCACAGGTCTCACAAACAACCCAGAGTAGCCATATAGTATGTTAAACATAATAATGAATATCAAAAAAGTCTTCCCTTATTTTAGGATTTAGAGCTTCACATGACCACATTTTACAGATGGATGGGTCAGAGAGGAAGAGACTTACCCAGGGTAACCAGCTAACAAAGTGGGATTAAAACCCAGGTCTTTCTGACATCAAATCCATTGTTCCATTCCCCAATTCCTCTTTGTTTCATTTTGAAGATCTCTAGTCTCTGGCATCTTTCCCATAAAGCATAGTGACTCTTTAAACACTCTCCTCAGAGTGGAGTATTACAATGACTTCTGTTCCATGAACTGTCCCTTCATTTCCTCTACAGGGCTAGCAAAGTATAGGGTGAAAAGCAAGACTATTTTAGCCAGGGATAACATCAGTAACATTAAAACTCAAATAGATCTGTATTCCAAAGAGATTTAAAAAAAAATAGAAAGGATCTACTTGTATAAAAATATTTATAGCTGCTCTTTTTGTGGTGGCAAAGAATTGGAAACTAAATGGATGTCCATCAACTGGAAAATGGCTGAACAAATTGTAATATATAATGGTGACAGAATACTATTGTGAGGGCAACTGGGTAGCTCAGTGGATTGAGAGTCAGCCCCAAAGATGGGAGGTCCTGGGTTCAAATCTTGTCTCAGACACTTCCTAGCTGTGTGACCCTGGGCAAGTCACTTAACCCCGGTTGCCTAGCCCTTACCACTCTTCTGCCTTGGAACCAATACACAATATTGATTCCAAGACAGAAGGTAAGGGTTTAAAAAACAAACAAACAAAAAATACTATTGTGCTGTAAGGAATGATGAATAGAATGATTTCAGAAAGATCTGGAAAGACCCACATGAACTGAAGCAGAATGAAATAAGCAAAACCAGAAGACCCTTGTACATAATAACTACAGTATTGTGAAATGACCAAATGTGAGAGACTTAGCTACTCTGAGCAATACAATGATCCAGGACAATTTTGAGAGACATGACAAAGAATGCTATCCACCTCCAGAGAAAGAACTATTGGAGTAGGAACACAGATGAAAGCATATGAATTTTCACTTGTTTATTTGAATATATGTTGTAGGGTTTGGGTTTTTAAAAGTTAGTCACTACTTACAAAAATGAACAATATGAGAATATGTTTTGCTTGATAATATATGTATAACCCAAATTGAATTGCTTGCCAGTCCCAGGATGGGGGAGGGAAAGAAAGAGGGAAACAATTTAGATCATATAACTTTGGAAAACTTAAGTGAACATTTGTTATTAATAAGTAAATAAATTATTTTTAAAAATCAAATAGGAAGCTACATATGACTTTTCACTTGTTTATTTGGATTTTTGTTTTATATTATTATTCTCTTACAAAAATGAACAATATATAAATAAATTTTATATGATAATACATGTATAACCCAGACCAAATTGATTGCCAACTTCAGGAGGTATAAGGACAGAAAGGGAGGAAGACCATTTGGATCTTATAACTTCAGAAAACTTATGTGGATAGCACTGCTGGGTTTTATCCCAAAGAGATAATAAGGAAAAAGACGTGTACAAGAATATTCATAGCTGCACTCTTTGTGGTGGCAAAAAATTGGAAAATGAGGGGATGCCCTTCAATTGGAGAATGGCTGAACAAATTGTGGTATATGATGGTAATGGAATACTATTCTGCTCAAAGGAATAATAAAGTGGAAGAATTCCATGTGAACTGGAATGACCTCCAGGAAGTGATACAGAGTGAGAAGAGCAGAACCAGGAGAACATTGTACACAGAGACTGATACACTGGTAAAATCGAACGTAATGGACTTCTCCATTAGTGGCAATGCAGTGATCCTGAACAACTTGGATGGATCTATGAGAAAGAACACTATCCACATCCAGAGGAAAAACTGTGGGAGTAGAAACACTGAAGAAAAACAACTGCTTGACTACATGGTTCGATGCTGATATGATTGGGGATATAGACCCTAAATGAACATCCCAGTGCAGACATCAACAACATGGAAATAGGTTTTGATCAAGGACAGTTGTAATATCCAGTGGAATTGGGCATCAGCTACGGGAAGGGGGAGGGAGGGAAAGAATATGATTCTTGTAACCAAGGAATAATGTTCTAAATTGACTAAATTAATTAATTAATTTTAAAAAAAGAAAGCTTATTACATGTAATTGATAAAATAAAATATCTTCCAAATAAAAAAAATGGGAATCTACCAGATTATGTTTACTTCCTCTCTATAAACTGGGTGGAACTCTAAGTGACTTCCTACCTTCAGCCTTCACCACCTTGCTCCATGACCTCCACTGCTGGTGTCAGCCTTGTAGTCCCAGTAGTAATCTTGAGGCATCCTTGAGAATGCCCATGAGACATTCTCCAGCCATCATTATGAATTCTTCATAAAGAGCCCATTTTATTCCCCCTCTTTCCCTAAACACAGAGATTTATCTAGTTATAGTCATAAACATTCTTGAGAGTGCAAAAAAAATAACCAAAACAAAGAAATATGTCTTATTTCCCATCCCTACCCATATTCACTACCAGCTATTATTTCCCTTAACCCAAGTTCAATTAGAACTGGTCTTCATCAGGGTGAAAAGAAAACTCCATATTGAAGACTCATCCTTGATCCTATTACTGATCATCTATTCATTTGCCTTTTTTGCCCATTTTCTTAGTTCATGGACATCTCCTTGCTGTTGTTGTCATCAGTCATATCCAACTCTTTTGTAGCATCCCAAGCATATTCACATCTATGAATCATAAATGACTGTATGGTGACTGTGTCTCCAAGCATAAGGTTTTACCAATAAGGTTTGTGAAGGTAACCTTGACCTGACCATGGGGCCTGTAGCCTAAGACAAAACTCACTAACATGTTCGGAGCACTCGCCCGGGAAAGCGCGGGTTATAATCTACACGCCCAAAAAGGTGTTACTCTCACCCCACTATCCAATCCTTATTGTCCATGCTTTGTAACGTGGTTACTACGTGCTGGAGAATACTTCCCTAATCAGAGGAAGGCAATAAATACAGAGGCGGTGACCTTGAATCTCTCTCTCTCTCTTGGATCTTCAATCTTCTCTAGCAATGTCTATCTTTCCTCTTAACCTTCTCCTTCCCCGAGGCTGTAACCATCTCGGCCTGCAGTCCCTATCTTAATCTCCTCATCCACCTCATGTTCCTTTGTACTCATACTTTCCTATCAAGGGGAGTATCATAGGTTTGCCTGCCTATTCATACACTGACTTGTCCGTGTCTTTCATTCTCCACTCTGGTTCCTATCTCTCCTTGGTCCCACCACAAAGGTGAGCCCCTTCCCTTGTGGGACCCTGCCAATCAGGGAAGTCCATTAAGGAAAACCCCACATCTTTCTGACCCCATTTGGAGTTTTCTTGACAAAGATACTAGAATAGTTTGCCATTTCCTTCTCTAGCTCATTTTACAGATGAGGAAACTGAGGTAAACAGGGTTGAGTGGCTTGCTCAGGGTTACACAGTTAGTAAGTACAGTCTGAGACTAGATTTTAATTAATGAAAATGAGTTTTCTTGACTTTAGGACCAGCACTCTAGCCAGTGAACCACTTAGTGACTCTATTTCCTACATCTCCTAGATGCTGACATTTTTCCTGATCTGGTGTCCACCTATTGTGCTACTTCTTTAAAATCTAAAAATCATCACCAACAAACATTTTTTGAGTACCTGCTATATATGGGGCTCTGCTGGGCATTCAAAGATGAATGAACCTACCTTAAAGATGAGACAACCACATTGAGGGGACTACACATAATATGTAGAAAAAGTCAAATCAGATAGAAAACTACCCCTTCCATGCCAGGGAGGAAATGAGTGAACAGAGAGAGATTAAGGATGACAAGATTCTAGAGTTGGGAAAGATAGTTAGAAAATATTTTTGGAAGGAATAGAACTGGACTTTGAAGGTCAGGGTCCAGCCCCACTCGGACTCCAGGGTTCCCGACTGGTGGCGATCGATCAGTCAAAATAAATTAAACAAAATAAATAACAAAAGGAAGACAGCTTAATCATTACGGCCATGGGACTGCTTTGCATCTCTGAGCTGCTCCACTTTCCCAGGCTTGGGATTTATTTTGATATCCATATTCTTGGCATGGAGATACACAAAATCAAAGAGAGGTAATTGGAAAAGTGATAATTTAACTTTTAACAAATCACTTGATTAACATTTTATATTTTTGTATTGTGATTACAGACAGAATACAAGATAAATTATTTCATCACAGGTGGCTTACTAGGGAGTTTGAGTTACTGATTTGTGTAATTGAGTCACTGAAGCATATTGAAGCTTAGTGTACCAGTACCGTATCTGTATGTATTGTATGGGCCTCTATGATTGATTTTTGTGCTGGCTTCATGAGAAAGTTTTGGGCTTGGCCTGTAGCTGTGGTTTCACTGGGAATTATGCACCTAAATAAAAGTTAACCCATGATAGTCTTTTGGGATTGGGTTTGAGGGTCTGATCTTTTGGTGATGTTTTGGGGAATAAGGGTACAGGTGTTTTGCTCTTGCATTATTTCTTTTGAGACTAGGGGGAATAATAATCATGTCAATTCATATGTAAGGGGCATTGATGAAAGATGTCATGCAAGAGGGGCTTCGGTGGGCAATCACATCTCGACAAAGACCACTCTGTGGTCTCCCCAGCTACCACGTGTGACTCTGTCAAGGTGTCATGGACTTATGGCCCCCCAGCAAGCAAGGAGTATTTTTCTAAGAGACAAAGATGGGGAAAACCACCAGGGCCAGCCTAAGGGAGACCTTGAATGTAGATTCCCTGTTTGTTGACTCTGCACAGAGATTGGTCCACCCAGCTTGCCTGGCTTTACAATGTCTATTTATTGCTTAATTTTTTTACCTACTGGGTTTCTGCCTCCACTTTTGCCATAAAACATAGAAACAGAACCTCCAGAAATTTTCTGTGCTCCTGGGGAGCAGAAACTCACTGAGTTTTCTTCGTCTACATTCACCTACAACCAGGAATGACAGGCCTTCTTCAACTTCATCTCATCACGTCATTCATCTCTCATCTTATCACCAAGTTTTTGACTTGTACAGCCTGTTCCCAACTTGTGAATGTTGTGTTCCAAAAGTTCATTTATAGGTCAGCTGGAAACTTCAAGTGATTTTCTCATAGAAACAATGTGGTTAGATTCCCAGGACACTTCAAAATTGCCAATTAACCCATCAAGTAGTTGAATTCCTATTCCACTATCATTCTGGGTCCTAAAACTATGCCTATGAAATGTAAATTCTAAAAGATTTATTAATTCAATAAATATTTATTAAGCACCTTCCACATATGAGGCCTTTTCATTACATTGTCCTAAAGGGATGAATTTATCAACTGCAGAAATTCTCTAAAGACCTTCTTTTGTGGCCATTGTTCAGTTCTTTCAGTCATATGTCTCTTTGTGACCCCATTTGGGGTTTTCTTAGCAGAGATACTGGAGTGCTTTGCCATTTCCTTTTCCAGCTCATTTTACAGATGAAGAAATGGGGCAAACAGGATTAAGTGACTTGCTCTGGGTTATAGAACTAAGAAAGATACGAGGCTGTATTTGAATTCATGAAGAAAAATCTTCCTGACTCTAGGATCTTTGCTCTACCCACCCTGCTATCTAGCTACAAAAGATCCTCACAGAAGCTACAGGGGTTGGGACTTAACCTGATGAAGAAAGTTCCCACATCTAAGAAATCATAGACCCTTGAAGTGCTGAACACCCTGCAGAGAACTGAAGCATGTAAAAACTTAGATAAGATACAGTTCCTGCCTTTTTGGAGCTGATTTAGTCCAGGAAAGGGAAAAGACAGAAACATAGGATATTATGCACATGTTATTATGTGGTAAACATATTAGAGGGTTGCAAAACAAAATGCAATGTGAGGCGCAAAGGGAAATTTGTTAGTAATCCAAGGGATCACAGAAGGCTTCTTGGAGAGGTGGTATTTGAATTGGGCTTTAAGGAAGAATAGGAACTCAAAGAAGAAGAGAGAAGATATCCCAAAGAGAGAGAACAATGACATACAGGAGGGTATATTCAAGTTGTCCAGTTTAGATGGATCACAAAAGTTACCAAGGATTTTAATTGCTAAGCAAAGGAGTTTATAATAAAGAATTTATAATATTAAGTAGGAAGTGAAGGGGGAAAAGATGAGAGCAGAGTGTTCTAGAAAATGTTTAGTAGAGAGAGAACATTGAAGTTTGAGTCCTCAGAAATTGCATATTAATTACTGACTGTGAGCAAGGTACTTAACCTCTGTTGGCTTCAGTTCCTTCATCTGTAAAAAGAAAGAGGCCGGACTTGATGGCTCTTAAAATACTTCCTAGTTTTAAAATCTATGACCTATGATCTGGGAGAATCAAGAAAGGATTCAGAGAAGAAGGAAACAAACATTTATTAAGCATCTGCTATATACCAGACACTTTGCTAATATTATTTCATTTAACCTTCACCACAATCCTGAGAGGTAGAGGTATGTAGTATTATCACCCCAGTTTTTGTAGTTGAGTCATTTCAGTTGTGTCCAGCTCTTTGTTGACCCCATTGGGAGTTTTATTGGCAGCAACCCTAGAATGGTTGCCATTTCCTTCTCCAGTTTGTTTCACAATGAGGAAACTGAGGCAAACAGGGTTAAGTGACTCACTGCAGGTAGTGTTTGAAGCAGATTTGAATTCATGAGGATGAGTCTTCCTGATTCCAAGTCTAGTGCTTGACATGCTCTGTCATCTAGCTGCCCCATCCCCATTTTACAGTTGAGGAAATTGAGGCAGAAGTTAAATGACTTATCTAAGATCACTCAACTAGTAAGTATCTGAGGTAGGATTTGAACTCAAGTCTTCCTGATTTGGGTCTTTACTCCTAACCACTGAACTACCTCCTTACTTCTGCAGGGAGATTACAATTGAGCTGAACTTCAGAGGAAGAAAAGGATTCTGAAATAAGAAGATTTGGAGGGAATAGCTTCTAAGCACAGGAAATTATTTCTATGCATTGTTTGTGAGAGAGAAAAAAACAATACAAAGGCAGGAGGAAATTGAATATCAAGTTTGGGGGAATTCTTAGGAGTCCAATTTTTTCAGAACAAAGAGTTGTGACAGGAATAAGACTGATGACTCTATTGTCCTGTAAAATAAAATAATAAAATAAAGCTGTAAAGTAGATTAGATTCAGATGGGGAGGGGTGTCTTAAAATCCAGGTTTATGATTTTGTATTTTATATTGAAGGCCATAGGGAACCATTGAAGATTTTTGAGCAAGAGAATACCAAGTTCAGTTATGCCTTAAAGAAATTATTTTGACAGCTGTGTAAGTTTGGACAGAGGAGGAAATACTGGAGGTAGAAAAACCAGTTAGGAGGCAATTTTTTTGAGTGTTAACATGCATCAATGTTGTTGTTCATTTGTTTTAGCCATATTGAACTCTTTGTGACCCCATTTGGGGTTTTCTTGACAAAGATACTGGAGTGGTTTGCCCTTTCCTTCTCCAGCTCATTTTACAAATGAGGAAACTGAGACAAACAGGATTAAGACTTGTTCAGGGTCACATAGCTAGTAAGTATATGAGGCCGGGATCTGAACTCAGAAAGAAGAGTCTTCCTGACTCTAGAGCAAGCATTCTATCCATTATGCTACCTAGTAGCCTTTTGGTTCAATAAATATAAGTATTCAAATACTAAAATGTACAACAAAAAATTTATATATGTGTGTGTGTGTGTGTGTGTATGTGTGTGTGTGTGTGTGTGTGTGTGCGTGCATGAGTATGTGCGTGCAGGCACATTTATAAAATGAGAGAGTAGCCAAATCGTCTTGTTCATTTCCTTGGCCACTTTTGAACTTTTCTGTGTATTTAACATGGATTTGTTGTTGTTATTTTTTGTTTTTAGAGATATACTAGTAATCAGCATGTGTGTTTTCTTAGCTCTTTTTCCCCTCTGACACCTCATATTTCTTTGAATTCTTCATTTTTTCCCGTAATGGTGCAATAGAATTTCATAATACCCAGATCTCTTTATTCTCTTCCTGATGTTGGGAACTCTAGCTTGTTTACAGAATTTTGCCCTTACAAATAGTGCTGCCAGGAATATTTTTGATGAAACTTGAGGTTTCAGACATAAGCTCTAAGCCTGCATGGACCAGGTTCAGTCTTGGGAGTTTATCTCCTGCTCTACTCCTGGGAATGTCCAATTTTGGTTTCTCTCTCTTTTGGCCCTGAAGCTAACAAAGCACTAGTTTATTGGAGACAATGAGAATGATTGAGAGCCATGAAATACTCTTAAAATATGTTATTATTGCTTAACAGATTCAACTAGGTTGTTATTATTGGCCTCATCCTCCAAATATTTAGTCTGTAACCAGAAAGGTAACATAATGTGCCCAAGATCACAGAGTAAATTAGAGACATGTTAGGTCAATGTTGTTTTCTTTCACAATGCCTCTTTCCCCCACTGAATGCAAGGTCAATGGTCATAGTTGCCAATTATAGAAAACTTTAAGATTTACAATTTTGCTTTCATTATCGCCTTTGAATGTCACAGAAATAAGTCTGGGAAGTTGGTCCTATGGGTATTAGCCCTGCTTTTACAAATGAAGGCACTAAGGCTGGAGAGATTAATTGACTTGTTCTTCTTCACATAGTGTAAGAGATAAGATTCTGATCTAGATCTTCACAAGTCTCCTTCTACCACCTAATGCCACCTCTGCAAAGGTTGGGGCAAGGGTCCCCATCCATCAGTGGCCAAAGTTTAAGGGCATTTCCCAAGGGTCTGGACTTCAGTGGGGTATGCTCACTCACGCCAAAGGCTCAGAAGTCACCAATCACTCTGCAATGAGTGATAGGTAGCTAGGTGGCACAGTAAATCGAATACTTAGCCTAGAGTCAGTACAGCAACCCCCCATGGAAGTCCTATAATATTTATTTGTGGGTAATAACCTGAGGTGGAGAGAGGAGGCTAAGGAAATGGGAGAATAATAATAACTCAAAGGCAAAAGTAGAAACAAATGGGGAGTAACTCGAACTCCAGGGAAATAAGAGGAATAAGAGCATAGGTGGGGAGTACCAACTCCTTGATACTCCTATAAACAAGAGAGTCTGCTTTGGGGGCGACAGCGTCGATAGGAAAGGGGGGAGTCACAACTCCTTGGTGCCTCCTATAGACAATAGAGTCTGAGCTGAGCATTAGTAGGAGGCACTGGGGGTGTCCTAGTCCTAGGAAAGAGATACAGTGAAGCAAGAGAGGTAAGAGAAGAGGAGGGTGAGAGAGAGAGGAAGGGCAAAAGTAAGAGACCTAGTAAGAGAGCTAGTGAGAGAGCTAGTAAGAGAGCTTGTAAGAGAGTTTGTAAGAGGGAGTTTCACACTAGTTCCCCAGTATTTATTGAAGGTTTTAGGAATGTGGATCAATGAATATATAACATGACATAGATTTTAACATTGGTTAAATTGACAATGACGAGATCAAAAAGGTGGAGATTAATCCAACCCAAGCTTTGCAAATGAATGTACTCCGAGCCAAGGCAGCGTGGCCACCAAGGCCCAGCCTATGCTAGAGCCTAGGACTGTGCCTTTTCATACAATGAATATCAAGAGGTCTGACCATGTGTCTGGTAATACAATATCAATACATCAATCATACTTCCCAGATGCCAACATGCCTGGTATGCTACAGTCAGGAATACCTGAAATCAGATCTAGAGACTGGGACACTTATTAGTTGTGGGACCTCTATTTTCCTCTTCCGTGGTTTCCTCAACTGTAAAATGAGAATAATAATAGCACCCATCCCCCAGTCTTGTGAGGATCAAAGGAGAAAATATTTGTAAAGGGCCTGACACAACCTAGGCACTTAATAAATGTTTATTCCCTCCCTTCCTTTAGAACCAGAGCTTCCTTTTCCTATACTCAGTTAAAAAATAAACAAAAAACCAAACAAAACAAATCCTCACCTTCTTTCTTAGTGCCAATTCTAAAACAGAAGAATGGCAAGGGCTAGCAATCGAGGTTAAGTTTCTTGACTGGGGAGATGTGTGAGGCCAGATTTGAACACAGGTCCTCTCAATTCCAGGTCTGATATTCTATCCAAAAAGATGCCCTTTTCCCCTACTTGCCAGTTCCCTACAGATTGCTCCTACCTCTGTCAACCAACAAGTATTTATTGGATACCATCTGTGATAAGCTTTGTGGAGGATGCAAGAGAAATATAAGACATGGTCCCTGATTTCAAGGAGCTCAGAATAATTAGGAAGATATGACTCCCATAAATTAAATTTTAGCAAAGGAAATATAAAAATATATGAGATTTTTAAAAACCTCCTATTTTTGTTGAGTTTACTATTAATGTAAAATTAAATACATGTTTGTTTTTTATAACAGTTTTGGTGGATAGGGTATAAGATCAGTGGTTAAAAAGTTTGTTTTTTAAAAATGAATGGTACAAAGACTATAGGAATTCAGAGCAGGGAAGGGAAGGCCATCCTGGTACAGTAGGAAGGCTGCTAGATTGACAATCAAAACACCTGCTTTCAAAGATTGCTGGTTTCAAAGATTTTGGAGGGAATAACTTTGGGCAACTCTCTGGGCTTCAATTTTTTCATGGGTAAAATAAGGGTTGGACCCGAAGACCTCTGAAGTCTATATTCCTATGGCTGGAAAGGGAGTTATTCAAGTGAACTGTTTAGGTCCCTTTAGAACACTATATAACATCACCAAGGTGAAAGGGAAGTATTTGTTCAATAGCACCATGAAGTATGAAATAGCTAGGTGGTGCAGTAGAGTTGTCAGGCTTCCAATCAGGAAGACTCATCTTCCTGAGTTCTAATCTGGTCTCAGATATTCATTAGCTGTGTGACTATGGGCAAGTCGCTTAACCTTATTTACCTCCATTTTCTCAACTGTAAAAAAAAAAATAGATGGAGAAGGAAGTGGTAAACCACTCTAGTATTTTTGCCATGAAAATTCCAAATGGGGACCCAACTGAGCCATGGGCAATACCATCTTTACCTTTTGGTTGAAGACTAATGAGTCTAATGGGCTATTTGAGAGTAGAATCCTTTGTGACTTAGATATTTTCTGTGATAGATGCAATAAAATTTCTTCCATAACTGATATTCATAGTGTCTGTTGAGTACTTCTGTGGGAGAGGTCCATGTTACCTTATTTGGGTAGATTGAAATATGAGCCATACCTACAGGGATTTGTTGGTAAGTATTTAATTATCAGTTCTCCAGAAAAAAATATGCAAGACATACTTTTAAGTTTAATCTCAATTATTAACATTTTCCCATCACTTTCTTAAGTCTACATGACAAACAGAACAATAAATAAAGCCCCAATTTGTAGTTCTTACTGATTCTCAGAGTGTAAATACTCACACTCAAAATGTAATAATTGGCTCTGAGAACTGGCTCTAACATATCCTTCTTGCACTCACATACCAAAAGCACCCAGTATCTAACCTGTCTACTTTAAAGGGCAAGTCTTGAGCTGAGCATATTGTTCACATTCTTTGTAAATCAGTTAAGTCAACAAGCTTTCTTCTTTTTCTTCTTTTTCTTCTTTTTCTTCTTTTTCTTCTTTTTCCTCTTCTTCTTCTTCTTCTTCTTCTTCTTCTTCTTCTTCTTCTTCTTCTTCTTCTTCTTCTTCTTCTTCTTCTTCTTCTTCTTTTTCCTCTTCTTCTTCTTCTTCTTCTTCTTCTTCTTCTTCTTCTTCTTCTTCTTCTTCTTCTTCTTCTTCTTCTTCTTCTTCTTCTTCTTCTTCTTCTTCTTCTTCTTCTTCTTCTTCTTCTCCTCCTCCTCCTCCTCCTCCTCCTCCTCCTCCTCCTTCTCCTCCTCCTCCTCCTCCTCCTCTTCCTCCTCCTCCTCCTTCTCCTCCTCCTCCTCCTCCTCCTCCTTCTCCTTCTCTCCTATTGTGTAAATGCACTGTACCAGATTCTACAAACCCAGGACAAAGAGAGACCAGAGCAGCAGAGCAGGCTTAGGAAGGCTTTTCAGGAAATGTAGCATTTCTTGCCATCTAATCAACTCTGGACTTACAAATCTCCATTCCAACCTTGACTTATGTTCTAGAGTTCCAGTTCTATATCTCTACTAACTTTCTGGGTATATCTACTTGGATATCCTACTGATCCCTCACATTTAATAGGTCCAAAGCAAAACACATCATTTCTTCTTTCTCAATACTTCTGACTTCTGTTAGAAATAACATTCACCTAGTTTTTGATACTTGAAACTTTGGAGTCATTTCTGGTTCTTCCCTCTTCCTTGGATTCCTTCCTTCATATCCAGTTAGTCTCTGAGTACTCCTCCTCCTCCTTCTCCCACTATCACCACCACCACCTCTAGCTAGCATTAATATAATGCATTCTAAATGCCAGGCATTGGGCTAGGAGCTTTACAAACATTGTTTCATTTGATTCTTGCAATAACACTGGGAGGTAGGTGCTATTATTATCTGTTTTACAGATAAGGAAACTAAGACAAACTGAGGTTAAATGATTTACCCAAAGATATATAACTAGTAAATCTCAGAGGCTAGATTTGATATTAGAACTCCCTGACTCCAGGCCCAGAACTCTGTCTACCGAACTACTTCCCACTTAGCTGTTCTACCTTATCTTCAATATCTTTTGCATCTGTGTCCTTCCCTCTATTCCCTTGGCCAATAATCTGATCCAAGACCTCATTATCTCTCCATTAGACCATTTCAATATCCTCTTCACAGCTCTCTGCTTTCTGTCCCTCTCCTATCCAGTCTATCCTTCACGAAGCTGCCCAAGTCATGTTCCTATTTCACAAGTCTCATCATGTCAACACTGACCTGCTCCCCACTGCCCAGAGGATAAATTCTAAACTCTTTGGTCTAGCATTCAAAGTCCTCCAATATCTTTCCCCAGCCTACAAATCCAGCCATATCCGCAACTGCTCATTTTCCCAAACTCTCAGATGTCACCCTCCCTCAAAAACATCTTGTACTTTCCCACCCCTGTTTTTGTTCACATTGTCCCCAGTCTATCCAGAAAGGACTCTATTCTATCTCCAACTGTTGAAAGATTCTCTCCACTCAAGATCCAACTCAGGTGATCTCCCACAACTGAAAGAGATCCTTTCCTGTTGAAATTTTTTTGTAGTATTTTATTTGGGCCAGGTCTTTGCTCTATAATAGATTCAACATAGTCTATAAAAACAAACAAACAAACAAACACACAACCTTATTTTCCATCTTAGAATCAATACTGAATATTTGTTTCAAGAAAGAAGTGCAGTAAGGGCTAGGCAATTGGGGTTAAGTAATTTGCCCAGTACTGCATAGCTAGGGAGAGTCTGAGGTCAGCTTTGAAAGGGAAATTGCATTTTGAAACAGCCCCTAAGTCTTTAAAACTTTAAAGCAAGGAGGAGAAATACATGGGTTAAGGAGTTGGATTGCCTGGAATAGTTCATTCAAATGGAATTGTGTAAAGACAACATATGGCTTCTAAAACAAAGATGAGCACCTACTTTACAGGAATCACACTAGTTATATTAATGAGATCTCAGAGGATCATAGATCTAAAGCTAGAAGGATCTGGTTCAGTTCCACTTTCACTCCCACCCCCCCTTCAGATTATAAAACTGAGGTCCTAGGAGTTTGTGGTTTGCCTAAGGCCACACAAGTAGTAAGAGTGAGAAGCAGAATTTGAATCCAAGTTCTCTGCCTCTCAAACCAATAATCATAGCAAGGATGGTGAGCCTACCATGTCATTTCAAGGAAGGGTAGTCCTGCCCATGGGTCAAATTTGGCAGCTTTCAGGTTGCTGGTGAGGTCACAATTACAAGGTTTCAAACACATTAGCACAGCTGAGTAAAAAGGCATGATCAAATGTAGAGATTCCAATGGGGCATGATGAGCAAAGACCACCCTTGGGAAAAGTCCCAGGCATCACCTGATCTTGAATTATCTCATTTCCCAATGATGTTGGTGATCCAGTTTCTCCTCTTTCTCCTATTGGCTTTGAAGGGAAAGCTGGAAAAAGCTTCTCTGAAAGGCTCCTTTGTTGTGGTTTGTAATACCCTGGCCAAAGATGGAGAGGAAGACTGGAGACTTCATACTACAAGTAGATAGTACCACTGCTCAGTTTTAATATCGTATCTTTTTGCTTTGGATTCCACTCAGTAAAAGTTCTTTAATCTGTGATTGGAGTATCTGTTCCTTTGGTATATTCGAAGTTGGAATAAGAATCTTCAAGGAGCGTAGACAAAGTAGTCCATTTTGTTAAGCTTATGAAATACTCGATGATGTAATCTTTACATTTCAATCTGGAATAGAAACTGGTTAGGTAATAGGATGACTGGAAGACTTGTGGGTACATGCACAGGAACCAAGGCAGGTAATGAAGGCTGAGCATGTGTAGAATTACACACTGATACCTTGAGCTCAGAGGGACACCTGGTGGTCAGTGTTGAGATTATGCTTTGGGTAGCTAACTAAAATCCCATCCCTAGGAGGTGCTATGTGAGCATTGTAGGCCCATCTGTCTTTTTGATGAAATGCCCATTCTGCAAAGAGGAAGACATCTATACTTAATCATTACATCATTACTTATTTGTGTAATGTTTTATCTCTATCCTTTTTGGGTCTTTGATGCTTGAGGGCTGCCCCCTCCTCCACTCAATCCTTCCCCAAAAGACTGGGCTCTTGCGGACTCAGGACCCAGGCCTGATCAACAAAAAAATCAGCTTCTCTGTCCCTGCTCTGGAAGTATAGAGAAGACATCTGTAATTTCATTTGCATAAGGAACTCTCAGATGAGGAAACTCCTACTGTTAGATTTAAAATAGTTTTGAGCGTCAAATAGTTGTAGATAAGAGAGTGGGAGTCATAAACTGTGATAATTAAAATGTTTGGGAGCAAGGGAAATATATATATATATATATATCAATTATGACCGCTGAAATATGTTTTCTACTGTGTCTTGGTTTTATATAAATATAAGATGGTCGCCAGGGAATATATTCCCAATTTATGAATATGCCCAAGCCAACTGGGTTTATAGAGGAATTTAATTTATAATACACTGATTAATCAATAGAAAAAGAGAGAAAGGAAGAAAGGAATAAGAATGAATAAATCAGTCAGTTGGTTTTATCACTCACCCAAGATCTCTCTAGGTAAGGCTTCTCATGCCAACCTCAGGCTCCACCTTCAAGAGAGCCTCCTTTCAAGAAATGTTTCCAGAGAATTCTCCTCCTTCAGAGCCAGCCTTCTCTCCTGGTCCTCCCACAGAGCAACCTCCTCAGTCCTCCTTCAGAGCCACCTCGCTCAGAGCAAAACCTCCTCCTTCTCTCCTCAGACCCTCAGCTATCTTTAAGGAAACCATCTAAGTCCCCTCCCCTCAGTTCTCACATCTACCAATCACTGTCGATGTCTCCCCTGTGCCAATGGTGGCTCTAGCTTAACCCAGGACCGCCCAGAGGTCTGTTTCCTTTGCACATGTCTGTTGTAGGTCTTATTCTCAAATAATTAAATCTTGATCTATGCTACAGCCCTTCCTAAATCCTGTTAGACTGAGTAGGGTGGAGATTGTAAGTTCCAAGACCTGGTTCTGTCATGCCAAGTATCTCTATTGTATCAATTCTAAAATCAATCATGACTCAAAGAACTTCCTGTTCTATGCTTAAGCATAGGTCAAAGCCCTTTCCATTGTTTAGCAAAAGGTTTCTGTCCTAAAGTAGTCTTAAGTAGGGAGAAGAAGGATCCTCCCATGCCAAGGGGTTTCACATTCCAATAGAGTTCTTACTATCAGTAGGAAATTTTTTCCAGTATGAGATTTCCCAATGGTGAAATTTCCAACATTCATAAGTCTAAGAAATTTTAAGGTTTACACTACCCATAGAGGTCAGCACCTTGTTAGCAACTTATGGTCTTATTAGAATTACTTATATAGAGAGTTACATTATATTATATCATATCATATTATATTATATTATAGTTACTTTATGTTATAGAGTTACTTTATATTATTTTATAGAGAATTACTTTATGTTATAGTTACTTTGTTATATTATAGAGAATTACTTTGTTATAGAGATACTTTATATTATTTTATAGTTATTTTATGTTATAGTTACTTTATATTATATTATAGAGAATTATTTATGTTATAGAGTTACTTTATATTATATTATAGAGAGTTACTTTGTTATGTAAGGTTTAAATTTAGGTTTTATACTAAATAAGAGTTATAAAGTAATATTGTGATTGCTGATTTTAAAATTTCATAGCTTAAGTCAAAATGACATTTAGCAGCTTTTATTTACAAAGAGGTGGAAAGAGTGAAAGTGAAAATGTAGAAAAGAGAAAGAGCCTTAACAAGCCTACCAGCCCTTCTCTGGTGAGGTCCTATTCATCCCCACTTGGCAGGAGCTTCCCCAAATATGATCTTCCTTTGGAGCCTTCAGTCAGAAGTCCACCAGCACAACCTCCTCCAAAGCCAAGGCAGGAATCTCAGCCATTCATCCAGCAAGTCTAAGCAAGATCCAGGGGAAAAGTCTCCTTCAAACACCAGGAAAGGAATCTCAGCTATTCACTCCAAAGGCCAGGAAAGGAATCTAATTCAGACCCTCTCCTCCTCTTCACAGAAACCAATTGCAGTCTTTCAATTTGCCTAGCACTTCCCAAGGGGGTAGGGGGAGAGGTGGGGAGTGGACTTTGGAGGTGTGAGCTTCTCTCATACTTAATGGTAATAGGGGTACTTTAAATAATTGATTTAATTAGCTAAAAATAGGGGGAGAGTTAATCCTATCTTCACAGTTATATTATAGAGTTATTATTAATATTTAAGTTGGTTTATATTATGTTATAGAGAATTACTTTATATTATATTATAGAGAGTTACTTTAGAACACTGAGACATATCCAGGGATTGCAGATCTCTATATACTCTGCTAGGCCACCTGTCCTAAATAGGGCTTACATATAGCCAATGGATCTGTTGTTGTTCTATCCTTTCTGACTCTTTGTGATCCCATTTGGGGATTTCTTGGCAGGATTACTGGAGTGGCTTGCCCTTTCTTTCTTCAGCTCATTTTACAACTGAGGAAATGGAGGCAAACAAGATTAAGTGACTTGCCCAGGGTCACACAGCTAGTTAGTGTCTGAGGTCAAATTTGAACTCAGGAAGACATCTTTCTATTTATAGGTCAGTACTCTATCCATAGTACTACCTAGCTGTCCTTTGGTTGTTGTATAGTTCTCTCTTAATGAGTCCTCTCCTATAAAGGTACTCAAAGTACAGTATAGGTATCATGTATAGAACAACTTTTATTTCATCAACTATGGAAAATGCATAGGATTAACTATAGATTCAAGAGAGAAATAAACCTAGCAGTAGAGAGTCAGTCAAACTATGGAGAGAAGCAGATCTAATAAATCCAGCTGAGCAGCTCAATCAGCAGAATGCTTGTACCCAGAAGGGAACAGCATGAGGACTCTACAAGGAGAGCATTGGGACCCTGCTGTACTTGAGCCCTGCATTCCTTATATGTTGATCTTCATACATATACTTGTGTCCTTCTATTGTAGATGCCACATAGGTGTACACTAAATTTGTATCCATTCTTCCCATTGATGCGAACGGTATTTATGGGATAGAGCACCACAGGTTTATGGGAAAATGTTTTGTAACTACTATAGTTACATATTATCTTGGTAAATGCCTTTGCTTTGAGCTTATTAAATCTTGACTAGCTATTAAATGTATGTTCATGAGTGGGGACTTTTTACTCATAATTTTAAGAGTATGGACCCATAGAATACTAGAATTTGTATAAAATGACTAGATGATGTGGTGGATGGAATGCTAGACCTGGAGTTGGGAAGACCTAAGTTGACAGACATATGACCTGTAAATCTTGAAATCTCTCAGACTTGTGAATGTTAAAAATTTCCCCATCGGGGAATTCTTAATTGGAACAAATTCCCTACTGAGAAACATTCCCCATTTTGATGTGAGAACTTGCCAGGATCAGAAATGGGAGGACCTCTACTCCAACCGTACTTAAGACTGCTTTAGGGGAGAAAACTCCTTGCTAAACAAAGAAAGTACTTGGATCCATGCTTATGGTGGGGCAAGGAGTTCTTTGAGCCAGGCCTGTTTTTAGAATTGATACAATGGGATGCTAGGTACCTAAAAGGGTCGGGCAAGTTTTCTCTTGATGAGATTAGTTGACTCAGCTGTGTTTTCTCTCTTTCAGACTTACTGAGGAGATTGGTTGACTTAGCAGGAATTTAGATGGGCAGTCCTTTGGAAAGCGTCTACAGTGATTGGTAGATGTAGGGACTTAGGGGAGGTGACTTGGGAGAAAAACCCCTATATAAGAAAAGGCAGAATCTCTTGAGGAGATATCCTTTTGGAGAAATCCTTTTGGAGTATTTCTGATGAGGATCACTTGGGAAGAATCTCTTGAGAGAGGCTCTGGAGAAAGGCCCTTTGGAACAGTCTCTGGCTGGAAGGCTCTCTGGTGAAGTCAGCTGAGATGGAGCTGGCCTGGTGTCACTAGAATCCTTGTTTAGACAGACCTTGTGGTGAGTGTTAAAAAACTGACTGATTTCTCTCTTAAGACTCAGGTCTAGGTCATATTGACTTGAGGCCCTTCATACTTATTCCTTTCTTACTCTCTCTTTCTTTGATTACTCATTGTATTGTTAATTAAAATCTCTATAAAACCCATTTGACTTGGGTATTTGAATAATTGGGAATATTTCCCTGGTGACCACCTTATATTTGATTTAAAAACCAAGACACTGTAGTGAAATGTATTTCTGCGGTCAAATTTACTCACCCTCTCTTATATCTATCACAATTTATATCTTCCACTATTTTAATCACTACAGTTTAAGACATAAACCATTTTAAATCTTACAGACCCCAGACACTTACTAGCTGTATGACTCTAGCGAAATCATTTAATCTTTTTGTTTCCCAACCGTTTCCCAAATTTAAAATGTAGATCATCCCATCCATGGTGTCTACCCATATCATTCCATAGGAAACATCTACTTCCCAAGGTTGTTGTGAAGAATAAATGAGATAACTATAAAATGCTTAACACAGCATGTAGTAAATGGCTCTCTATGTTAGTTATTATTAAATAATTTATTTAAAATATTTATTAAAATATTTATGATGTATATAAATAATGTATACATATAAAATAACACTACATTATTGTGTTGTTATTTTATATCAATTAGCATAGTGACTGGGTATAGTAATGTTAGCTCTTATTATTATTCCTGACTCCAAGTCCAATAATAGATCAGAGATGTAGAACTGGGAGGTCTTTTAGAAGCCAACTGGTTCAACTCTTTCATCCCAATTTACAATTGAAAAAACTTGGACCCAAGGAGGTAAAGTGAGGTCACATTGGTAAGAAGTCAGAGATGGAATTGGAACCCACATCCTCTGACTCCAAAGTGGTACTTCTACTTCTCTCCTAGTCTGTAAGACCCCACAGGCACTTCCAGCAATGCCCCTATGCCCTCTTAGCGTCTCTAATCACCCTTCAGGCCACACCCTCAACCCCTGACACCCCTAAGGCGGGGCCTTGCTATTAATGGGTCCTTCTCGCCAAAAAACTACAATTTCCAGCATGACAAGCGCTAGATGCCAGCCCAGGAGTGGCAGGGGAGGAGGGCATCGCATTGCCCACCGGGAATAGTAGTTCTTTTTGACTATATCCTCTGCACTTGGCATGTGGCTCCGCAAGGAGGGCCAAATCTCTACTACTAGGATCGCTTCTCTCCAGCGCCTAGGGCGAGCTGACAGTGGGAGATGGAGGTGGCCCCCGTCCGCCAACCCGCCCCCCGGCTTTTTTTTTCTGGTGCCCTTTTGGATGATGTCATCTCATCGAGACCGAAGCCTTCTATCCCCTGCCCACCGCCGGGCGGAAATGATTGAGATTGGGAGCTAGCGGTATTGTTGGGGAGCAGGGTCTCCAGTTTCCGCTTCCGGAAAGGGGGGAGGGGTGTCCACTGACTGGGGTGGGGTGGGGGGTCCCCATTAGAGAAACTGGAAACGAAATGGTCCTGATCAAGGAGTTGTGAGTAGGGGCCCTGAGCCCGAATGGGAGAAGGGGTATCGGGGGTCGGTGTTCTGCAAAGTGCCGGTAGGGACCGGGACGGCTGGAGCGGGGCCGTGCAGTGGATAACCCGGGCTAAGAGGCGGGGGACTTGGCCCCAAATCCGTAACCAGTTCTGTGTCTTTGGGAGAGTCATTTTTATTCTTTCTGGGCCACAATTTCATCTGCTGTAAAATGGGGACAATCATGCTTGCATTGCCCACCTGTTTTACTGTAGACCAAGCTAGAAAAGTAATGATTGTTTATGCTAATTATGGATGCAAAAAGAAAGGTCCTGCCCTTCCCAGCTGCCCCCACCGCCCCCAGTGTTCCTGCTGCCCTCACTGCCCCCTTCCTCGCCTCTCTCTAAGTCGGTTTTTTTTGTTTTTTGTTTTTTGTTTTTTGCAGTCGGGTGGTACTGCCCTGCTCTGTGGAGGAGGTGAGAAGCTCGTGTCTATTCCACCCCTCCCTCCCCCTAGTCCCTGGTTATCACCCAACCCTTAATTCTCCCCCAGGGTCTTCCCACCAGACGGTTGGGGCAAGAGGGAAGCTGCCCCTGGTCTGCTCTCCATTCATTCCTCTTTCCTCATCTAGCTCTTTTGTGTTTCTATGCCCAGTATCAAGTGGGACAGTTGTATTCCGTGGCCCAGACCAGCAAGAATAACACTGGTGGTGGTGAGGGCATTGAGGTCCTCATCAATCAGCCCTATGAGGGGGGCCCTGGTGAGCGGGGCCAATTTACCCACAAGATCTACCACCTGCAGAGGTGAGGGCAGGTGGGGCACAGAACCTGGGCAGGGTGTGTGTGTGTGGGGAGGGGGGGGGGAGTTCTGGTTTGGCCCAGACTTGTGGCCCTTGACCCTGGCTTCCTTCACACTGCAGCAAGGTTCCAGGATTCGTTCGACTTTTCGCCCCTGAGGGTTCCCTGGTGTTTCATGAGAAGGCCTGGAATGCCTACCCATACTGCCGTACTGGTGAGAAGAGTTAAGGGGCAAAGGCAAGAAAGGGCCAGAAGTCTGGATTGGAAAAAAAGAAGTGGGTCCTGGAACATCAGGAACCCAAATTTAGGCACCTTTTGCCCTAGCATTTTAAATGGGATGGGAAAACTGGTGACTGAGAGGCCCCTTGTGTTTTATTGCTCTAATCTGTTTGCCTTTTTTTCTTCATTTCTCTAAAATTACTTACCTTCCATCTGGCCACTGCTGTCTACCTTAGTCATCACGGTAAGCGCCTCTTTTGTAAGAGAATGGGGAGGGCTAACTCAGGTTAGAGAAAATACATATTGAGCTTTCACTAAGTTTTCCTCTGTTTTGGTATCCAGAATGAATATATGAAGGATGACTTCTTCATCAAGATTGAAACTTGGCATCACCCAGACATGGGGACTCAGGACAATGTAAGTGTGAAATCAGTCTCATCTAGGTGGTATGGTGGCTAGTGCCACTTAGGTAGACCTAAGTTTCAACCTCTGACATTTACTAACTGGGTGACAAGTCACTTAACTTCTGTGTGCCTCAGTTTCCTTAACAGTAAAATGGACATAATTATAGCAACTATCTCCCAGAGTTGTTGTGAGGATCAAATGAGGTAATATTTGTAAAGCTTTTAGCATACTCTTAGCCTATTGTGTAGATGGTACTTAATAGATTCTTGTTCTCCTCCCCCTGTGCTTAGATTTCTAACTTTCATTTCTAAGAACCTCAGTCACTAGCCCTTTATTTCCTACCCTCATTGTTTGTTCTCTAGAGATTGTAGGGGTTTCCTGTACTATTTACTTCTTGTCCTTCCTTATGTCCTCTTTCCCAGCAGACACTTCAGGCAGGTCTACTCCTGGTTCCCTGGTCATACCTTTATTCTTTTCTTTTGTCTCTCCCTGTCCTCCCTCACTCCCACCCCCCATACGATTCCCTCTCCTCTCTCCTTTTTAGGAAGCCTTCTCTATATCTGTGTCCTCTGCCTTCTCTGAAATCCTCTCCTTATCACTTATAATCAGCTTCCGGAAGCTTAGCACATCATTGCTTTTTGTTTTACCTGTAGTGGGTAGCCTCTCACAATAAAGAGCAAGCATCATGTCTTATACTTCTCTCATGTCCCCATACAGAGCTCACCGAAGTGCTAAGCACCTAGAAGGTGCTCAATACATGCATGTTGGTTGACTGGTATTTCTCATACCAGTTCCCTGCTGGAACTGGACCGATGTTACCAAGCTCCTGCTATGTATGGTAGCCTTCCCTCTCCAGAGAGGAGGTAGAATGCTGAATCTCTGCCACATAATGTAGCTCTTAGTTATACACATCCCATCTTGTATCGTTTGTGGCTGTTTCCTGTACTGAGTAATCTTTACTAGACTATAAGTCCCTGGAGAGCATAGTGCCTTGTGGTTCTGTCTTCCTTATGGTGCTGAGTACATATAGCAGATGCTCATTAAACACTTGTTGACGTCCCACGACCTTTATTATCTAATCCCAGCTTAAGTATCCTGTTTCTTCTCTACCTTTTCCTTAGGTTCACCATCTCGATGCAGAGACATGGAAGGAGGTGGAGGTAGTTCATATTGACATTGCTGATCGGACCCAGGTGTCTGATGAGGTAGGTGATGTAAAACTGGGGTCTAGAGAATGAAATATTGAGTTTCATGCGGGGAATGAGCTCTCTGGGAAAACCTAGGGGCTAGGAGGAATGGTGCCTAGGACTCAGGAAGGGCAGAGGTTTGGGAACAAGGGATTGAAGACCCTTTGGGAGGAGGAAGGAGTTTCTTTCCCAGCTCCCTCTCTCCTTTCCAGGATTATAAAGCAGAAGAGGACCCTGCCCTCTTCAAGTCTAACAAAACAGGACGTGGCCCCTTGGGACCCAATTGGCAGGTAAACCTTTCCCCTATCTTTGGCCAGGCTGGTCAGAGCAAGGCCAGTGGAGGCATAGTCCATAAGGACTGTTGAGTTAGCACTGTGTCAACATTTATATGTTTGTACAGAGGGAATTGTCGAAACATCCACCCCACATGTGTGCCTACAAACTGGTGACCGTCAAGTTCCGATGGTGGGGGCTCCAGGGACGAGTGGAAAGCTTCATCCATAAGGTTAGAAGAGGTGGATAGGGTGACCTTGGGTTCTGATTTGGAGATTAAGCTTCAGGCTCTGACATAAAGGGTTGGGATTAAGATGTAAAAACTTTTGGAACTGGGTCTGGAACCTGGAAGGAATGGAACCCTAGGTCTCTATAACAGTTGTAGGCTTATCTTAGTGCATTTTCACAGTAATATATTATGCTTTTGAGATGATAGGAAAAACTAGCATGTGATTGATCTTTTTGTTTTCTTCCCATTTTGTGCACTAGTACCTAGTTAGATCTAGAGTACCCTAAATCCCCCATTTCTAATTGGTGACTTCTCATTTGGCAGAGAGTGAGTCTGTGGTTGCAGAATAGGTAGGTAAGTCCCAAGTTGGCTTTGGGGCATTCTTGGTACATAAAAGAGAAAGTCATCCTAATTTAAGACTTGAAAAATTGTAGCATAAAATCAGAAGTTAAATGGAAGCCCCTCTGGGACTACATCAACATCTTTATTTTGCTCTTTTATCTTCACCCAGTGAATTATTTCTGGGTTTGTGTGTTCTCTAGATACACAATCTTGTGATTCAGAGTAAAGGTTAATAAGACAGAAAGGAAAGAGGGCATGGATTCTTAATCCAGATATCTAGTAAGGTTACAGTTAAGTGGAGAAAGCTGTTTAAGGTTGGGTGTGTGATGTCATCCAACCCAGGGAACCATGCACTCCAAGACAAGGCAAAGTCCAGAAACTTGGGGTTCAGCAATTTGAGAAATTAGGTAGTAGAGTCAAAAAACAAGATCTCTTAAACCAGGTCCAAGTTGATGCTGTTGCCCAGGGAGCTGATCAAGACTATTAGCACCAATTTCAGTGGGGGATTAGGTCAGAGCATGAAATTGTTGGGTGGATCATTGCGTTTAAATTATTTTTCCTGCTTCTCTTAGAACCCTCTCCCTTTTTCTACAGCAAGAAAAGCGGCTTTTCACCAACTTCCACAGGCAGCTTTTCTGTTGGCTGGATCAGTGGGTTGATCTGTCCATGGAGGATATCCGAAACCTGGAGGAGGAGACCCAGCGAGAATTGGACCAGGTAATTGTTCAACATGGTGGGTAGATAGAGACAACTTGGAAAACTGATCAACCAATCAACAAGTATTGATGAGACATTACTATAATCTCAGCATCAAAGCAGGGGCCCACTGAAATGTAAACTTCTTAAGGAGAGGGGCCATCCTGTTTTTGTATTTTTATCTCCTGGATTTTGCTCATAACAAACAATCAATGAATGTTTACTTAACTGAATGGGATTGGTGAAGAAAGAAAAGAAATGAAGATTTTACTCTGCCCTCAAGTTGCTTACAACCTAGAGAGGCAAGATTGATACTTATGCTGTGTGACTTACAATATTTTTCTTAAAACAGCCCAATGAATGAGGGAGTATAAGTATCATTATCCCCATTTTATAGATGAGGAAATTGAAACTCAGAGGTTATTCAGCTAATATCTGAGGAAAGACTCAAACCCAGGTCTTCTGACTCTAAGGTTGAGTTGAAAATTCTAAATAGAGGAACAAGGGTGGTAACTAAGGCAGATAAGTCAAGGACTCCTCACCCAAACCATGTGAAAGGGGTTTCTGCTGAGCCAAGAATATTTTCAGAGTAAAAGATCAAATAAGGCAATATGGTGTGATTAAAAAGAGCACTGGTCAGGGGCAGTTAGGTGGCTCAGAGGATTGAGTCTGGAGTCAGGAGGTCCTGGGTTTAAATCTGTCCTCAGATACTTCCTAGCTATGTGACCCTGGACAAATAATTTCATCCCAACTACCACACCCTTCTTCCTGGAACTGATACTTAGTATTGAGTAAAACAGAAGGTAAAGATTAAAAAATTAAATTAAATTTAAAAAAGCACTGACCTGGCAGTTCTGAGAGCCCTGGATTTTAATTTGACTTTACATCTCATGCTGCACATTGTTGGGCATGCCTCTGCCCTTTACACCTCAGTTTCCTCCTCTGAAAATGAAGGAAATAAAGGAAGAGGACCAAATGACCCTCAAGGCCTCTTTTTAAGTTCTAATGTTCTTTGAATGTATTTCTTGTGATCAGTCTGGTTCTCTTTCTGCCCCTCATACTGTTTGGTTCATCCTGTAGACCTCCTAGTACAATTTTAGTGCCTTTCCTTTGGTTTTATCCCCAGAGAGATTTGAGAAGAAAGAATCTGTGCTCTTAGGCATCCTTCTCAAATACCATTAAAGTAGTTCCCTTGTGTGTTTTCCACAGAGCAATTGAAAGAACTGTTGTGTTAGCCCACCAGGAATACTCTCTGAAGTCAGATGAAAAACTATGTATTAGAACCTGGGAACAGAGAATTCACATCTTTTTTCTGTATTTTCATCTTCTCCCAGTGAATTATTCCTGGATTCTCTAGATTCACTATAGTGTGGTCTAGATCATAGGTTGATAGAGTGAGAAAGAAAGAGGGCATGGATTCCCAAACCAGATATCTAGTAAGAGTCACAAGTAAGAGGAGAAAGAAGAAAAGCTCATTAGGATTAGATGTGTGCCTTTACTCAACCCAGGGAAGCAGGCACACAAAACTACGAAAGGCACATGGTAGAGATAAGATCCCATTTCATAGTGAGCATGAACACTTCTAGCTCCCATAGCCTCCATTCTCATCCCGCCCTGGCTTTCAGATGCGGAAGACGGGGCCATTGAGAGGAATGACAGCCAGTGATGAGTGAGTCCTCAGCCAGACCTGGGCAGGTAAGGAAGACCCTGGAAAGGTCTCAGTGGGAGGGGGAAGTGCCAGCTCTGCTTTTGAGATGCTCAGAACATGCTGGGGTGCTGGTGAGTGGTGTCCCATTTGGAGAGTTGCCAGGCTTCTCTCTGGTGCCTCTGTTGTTCTTGACACCACTACCCAAGGACCTGGGGGGTTCTTTGTCCTAAGCTGAAAACTTGGTGCCTTATCTCCTCTATGTCCCTCCTCAGTAGTGAGTCATCAGCAGGACCATATTCAGGCCAGTTGTTTAGAGTTCAAGAGCCTTCTTTAACTCCAGTGTGAGGATGCTCAGGGTGCAGAATCTACAGGTTGGTCATTACAGGTACACAGCCTAGTTTCAGTGTGCAATCTTGTCCATCTTAGGAGGTAAGTCTTAGAGATTTCATAGATTGAGATTGTTTTTAAAAATATAAATACAGTAGCCAACAATAAAACTAAATGTTCATATATGAGAACAAAATTTGTAAAGAACGAAATCCCTAAAATTGCAATTTACCAGACCTAGATTCTTCTCATGTCCCTTATACCAGCTCCTTTTGTGTCTTAGGTCATTTCTGCCCTGCTCCCTCAGAAGTGTGTCTGTTCTTATTCCCCCAGCTTCTACCTTTAACAAAAGGCAGAGCTCTTTTTCTTAAGTTCTCTAGGTCCTAGTCACTGAAGAAAAGACCCTTTCTGCCAGGGTTTCCAAGGCCAAACCCTTTGTTCAGGTAGCCTGCCCCAAAGGCAGGTCCCCTGTTAGTCAGACACTCTTGGTCCCCAATGCTCTGACCCTATTCCCTTCTACTAGTCTCTACCCAATTTCGCTTAACACTCCATATATTCTTTTATTATTCACTGTTCTCCTTTGTTGCCCCCTGATCAATTGCAATTTCCTAATCCCCGCTTCAAACTTATTGTTACACTGAATTATTTATCTAGTCCAGCCAATCTCAGCACTCTCCTTTCTTTGGTATGCATTTGTGAATGTGAATTCTTTGATTTACTTAGAAGCCACAGGAAGGTTCAGTAAAAAACATGGATGGGAGTTACTTATCTTAGGAAAAACCAAACCCTCATCCTGACCCTACCTACTCAACTTCTTCCTCTCTCACACCCAGGTACCTGCCCCTGAGATGGAAAATTGAAGGGAATTTGGTGCAGTGTCGACCCAATAGGCAGGAGGAAAGAATGAAGCTGCTGCTTTAGGGTGGGGTGGCAGCGATGGGATGGATACCTGTCTGCTCCTCTCCAGCTCTGACCCACTTTACTCTCCTACTCGAGAGCTTTTCCCATTCCCAGAGATACCTGGGACCGAGAGTTGGAGTAACATTCCAGGGCCAAACACTACAACTGTTGCTTCCTTTCAAGCCTGGAAAGGACACAGGGAGTAGGGGCAACTTGACCTACCACCATTCCTGATGCCAATGGAGTCAACGCTGCACAGTAATAAAGTCCACATGGGCCCCTAGGCTCCACACTGTTGTCTGTGAGGGTGTGTGTGTGTGCTTCAAGGGGTAGAGGGAGGCGAGTCTTTTCCTACTTTCTACTCCTGCCCCTGACTCTACTGACTGCCCTGGGCCTGATAATAGTAAGAACTTACATTTATATAGGGCTCTATTATTCTCATTTGGTCCTCACAAAAACCCTGTGAGGGAGAATGAGGAACATCTGTATTTTCCAGATAAGACAGAGTCAGGGCCATGAATTGGTTAAGGTCTTAGAGAAGTAAGCAGTGAGCAGGGGGTAGAGCTGGAATTTTTTGACCACAAGTCCTGTGTCTTTCCCATGACCCCATCAGTTATAAAGAGATGTATTCCCCACTCCCCTCTAGCTCCAAACCCTTCAAGGACCCAGACTGGGCTCTGATGTTACCTCCCTAGGTGATTCAAGGGAGTCCATTCCTGGCTATGGTTTTTCTTGAGCTACAGGCCAAGTTGTGGGGAGTTATCCTTTTTGTTTTCAAGGTGATGCCTGGATGAAAGAGTTTTGTCACCTGGGAGCTGACTCCATAGAGGTTAGGAACTTCTGTTTACCAATAGAAGGATTCCCAGGCACCCTAAGGGGAAGCCAGAAAGAGAGCCTCTGTGGCTTCATGGTGAGCTCTTCAGGTCATAATTAATTTTAAAGCTCTTCTCGCCTCATCCCAAGGAATAACGTGGGACTGTGTGAGAGAAGTGGAGTTCTGGATTTGATTTCTCTGTTCAGGACACAGTCACTTGTTAACTAAAGCAGTGCTCCAAAGTTCCCATCTGTTAGAATTGTATTAAGGAAAGGAAGTAAGATTCCTAGAAGACCAAAGTTTTGGAAGAACCAAAATTCCCAGAAGTGAAAAATGTCCAGCAAAGCCCTAGCTGCTGTGGCTTTCCCTTTGCCTGATAAGGGAGGTCAGGCCAAGTGGTCCATAAGAAGAAAAGCTAGTTCATTCTGGAGGTGAAGCCCAACATATCCCTAAGGCTGGCACTTTGCTGAATCCAGTCTCCATTAATCTTCCACACCTCTACACCCTTTTTATAATTTGGTCATACCCATCTCTGATCATTAGCTTCCCTTGACACATCTAAAAAAAAAAGTTTCACTTCTTAGGAAGGAAAAAGTCCTTTCTCCAAGTAGCATCCCATTATGGCAGTGACTCAAAAAGGATCATACATCCTTAAGACAGCCCTGGGTCTCTCTTCCCTCAAGACAATTGGTTCCTGGCAGCCCTTAGCTCTGGAGAGTGATTAGGTCCCTGGGGAAGAAATTGGTATTTCCCTGGACTAGCTGAGAAGCCCTAGAAGGCCAACTCTGACAGTGCCCATGCTGAAGGATGGTGGGAGGGGGAGGATAAGGAAGGGGAAGCCCCCTCTAGTTTCTTTCTCACTGCCAGGGACCTAGCTGGGAAATCCCACAGGCTATAAATGGAAAGTGGCAGCAGTAACTGTTGGGAAGAATAAGAAACCCCTAATACTGCCCCCCCCTGCCAAAGATGGGAAATCCTGGGGAAGAGGACAAGAAAAAGGGGGCAAGCCTGGGGTCTTAACCTGTTGACAAGCATAAGAACTGTAAGGGGCATCGCCAGTGAAGACAGTTCTCTTTCTCATGTTTCTGAGCCATATCCCTCACTGCCATGATCTAAAGTGTTAGCACTAGCTATGGTCTAATGGCAAAAGACTGATTTTGTAATCCTCCAGATTTTCTTTTAATCCTAGCCACAGGCCAAACACTCATTTTGGTCATAGATTGACTCCAATTCTGGCCACAGATTTGCTCATTTTTAGCCCTAAACTGACCCCTAATGACCACAGAATAATGCCAACCTAAGGGATTAATCCCTAAAATCAATTACAGTTTATCTAAGCACAAGTTATTTTTTTTAAACCCTTGCCTTCAGTCTTAGAATTGATATTAAATTTCATTTGTAAGGCAGAAGAGCAGTAAGGGTGAGGCATTTGAGGTTAGGGATTAAGTGATTTGCTCAGACTCAGAAAGCTAGGAAGTGTCCCAGTTCAGGTTTGAACTCTGGACCTCCAGTCTCCAGGCCTGGCTCTATCCGCTGAAACACTTCGCTGCCCTCAAGCAGAATATCTTAAAACTATGCTGTGTATGTGAATAGTAGAGTATGGTCCTTTTAGTACGACCTATTGCTTTGAACTTCTGGGAGAAAAAAATCCCTCAAAACTACCTTCCCTCTGGCCAGTTGGTCAGTTCCATTTAACAGGAAAGAGCCTCATTCTAGAAATGTACAAGAGATAAGTAAATGTGGGACAAACTATGCTGCCAATGTAGGAAGTATTCTGTAAATAGTTGGAATTGTTAAAATTTCAGAGAGAATGAGATGATCCAAGAAGTGAACTGGAGATAGTAAATGAGGGAGAGGAAGAGCTGAGTCCTAGCTACCCAAGAAGAAAGGCAGTCTGTGATGATCCCAACCCCTATGTTGTCAAAAACTCCAGCCTCCATGGGAAGGGAAATTACATTTCCCCATTTTGGAGATTGACAGCAAAGCTGAAAGTGTAAGTAGGAAGGAAACCGAAAGTGGGGACTGGTCCCCTTATAAGAACCCTAAGAGAGGGGGATGGCTGGTAAGAAAGACATTGCCAGAAGATGAGAGACGGGAGCTGTCGTGAGTCAATGGAATAGGGAGTGGGCTAATAGAGCCTCTGGAATTGAAGGGGGATTTTAGGATGAGGGGTGGAGAGACAAAACTGTGGGGGTCAAGGGTTTGTGTTATAGAGCCAAGGACTAAGGGAAAAGATTCCCTGAAATAATATAATAATAATAATAAGATAAAGTTGAAGGGGAAAGAGAGGAGTTGATTGAGAAGGTGAGAGGTGGGGCCCTGGATATACTGAAAGGAGGTTAGGGGCAGGAGGAAGGTATTTAAAGTTCAATACTATAGCCTAAGACTGAGTGAAAGAATCTGTTATACTTGGCATCATGAAGTCTAGTGGTTTAAAGAGTAAGAATAGGGTTGCCTAGGGGCCAGTTCAGCTTCTGGTCATAAAGCCCCTAGGTGAGTAGGTTTTTCCATTGAGTTTCAGGCTGTATGACTACCATCACCCAAATTTGGATTCTTTAGAGGGGGAAAAGTAATGGTGCTAGACTTCCTCTGTCAGAATAGTATTAAACTGGGATTCAAGAACTAAGGATCATGTTGGTCCCTCATCCCAAATATAGGACTGTCTGGAAGACCAAGGGCAGTGATAATGTTTCAACTCTTGATCCCACCCCCTGAAGAGCTTCCCATGCAACTGAGATGGGAGGAATAAGGGATCTTGGATACTGAAATCCAAGAGTTGGACAAGAAAATGGAGAGGGCAGAAATGGAGAAGGCAGAGGCTAGGTTAAGGTTTAAAGGGTGGGGTTCCTTATTTGGGGAGAAGGATGGCTTGAACAAGGACAAGGATGAGATCAAGGGCAGGGTTCTAATTTGTGTTTTGAGGAGAGTTGGATAATTCTAGTGATAAGATTTCCTTTTACTTAAAGAAAAGCCCCAGTCCACCAATCTTTTCAAACCCCCATATCTCTACCCATTCCACTACTTTTTAATTCTGCCTTCTCCTTCATCCTTCCTTTGAATCTTCATTCCTCTTTCCCACCCTCTAAACCTGTCCTTCCAAAGTTTTCCCTTCCTCAGTCCTTTCTTTTAGCTTCCAACCTTTTTCTCTCTCTGACCCACACCTATCTTCCTTTCCTTAACCTTTAATCCTTTGTCTTTACCTGATCACCTTCCCATTACCCATTCCTTTAGTTCTATACCTTTGTACTCTTTTCCAATTCTCATCATTCTTCCAAACCTTCATTTCTCTGACCCTACAAAATTCACCCAAAGTATCACCCTCTTCTCTGATGTCCACCTTCTCCTTCTGACCCTATTCTTTGTCATTACTCTAATGTCCACTTATCTTCTTTTCACCCCTCTAACCCCCATCCCTTGATATCTTCCACAACCCTTTCTTGTGGTCCTGCATGGCTTACCCTCTCTCTACCTGATCTGTCAATTTAAAAAATTAGCAAACTTTGAAGTACCTTTTCTACCTTCTCTGTGGAGAGCATGATGCTGGGTACTGAGGGTAGTATAAAAATTAAATAAAACATACCTTGCCATATGTCATTCATGGAGCTTCTCTCTCTCTTTCTTTCTTCTCTCTCTCTCTCTCTCTCTCTCTCTCTCTCTCTCTCTCTCTCTCTCTCTCTCTCTCTCATACACACACACAAACATTCACATTTCTGCAGCAGTTCTTGTCTCCCAATTCTACTTCTCTACTTCTAAATCCCTATTCCTTTCTCCTTCCATCCTTTCCCCATTACAACTCATTCTGTCTTTTCCCTGGATCTCTTTTCAATCCCTGATATTCTAGATCAGGAGAGAATCCAATATATTCTGGGAAGTTTTATCTAAATTTTACTGGACCCCCAGGTTTACCTGATCCCCAATTCAATCAGGTGAAAGGTACTGAAAACTCATTGGTTTCTTGGGATTGGGAGGCCCTAGGATCCCTGGGCCAGACTAGTCCTGCTTTGAAGTCCATTAGAGTTGGGGCTATCTGCTCTCAATGTCTGTGGTGTTCCTCTTTAGTTGCTTACTCATTCCTTTCTCCCTTATTCTACTTTTCCCTGATTTCATGTTCTCCTGCTTTTTTCAAGGGTTTAGTCTCTTGCTGCTCTCCTTGCTCCTGGACAAGGCTGTCATCTGGGGGTTCTCATGGCCCCGAGGGCAACCTCCCCATGATTTACTGGACTTGAGAAGTGAATTCAAGATCAGCCTGAGGCTTTCCAGAAAGCTACTGTCAGAGATCCGGGGTATTGCCCACCTTTTTGTGAGTCATCAGAATCTAATTGACTGGGAAATAGAAAAACTCATTGAGGATTGGTTGACAGGAGGTGGCCAAGGGAAGCTACCTTGGACAGTTCCCCCACTAATCATTTACTTCTACAGGCAGATACACACCTGGTTGGGGTGTCCTTGGACTTCCTACCCCTGAGGGAACAATTTCCCAATGTCACCATGACACTCAAGACCTGGATCCAACTTTCAGTGAGTTGGGAAAGAAATAGATATGCTGAATCAAGGTTGAGGTTGAAGAGGTTTTTGAGGATGAGGATGGGGTTAGAGTTTGGGTATGAGGATGATGATTGGTGAGGGACTGAAGGAGGGGTAGGGGATGAGACTGAGGTGGACAGGATAGGATGGAATAAGGGAGTGAAAGGCTGGAATATGGAATGAAGATAAAAATAGGAGAGGGATGATGAGGGTATAGAATGTGTTTGATGAAGAAGGATGAGAAAGAGTTTAGAGGAGTTGCATAGATGAGGGAACAAAGAAAGTGAGTTGGGCTGGAGATGGACTTGGTATCTAGATGGTCTCATGATTGAGTCAAGACCTGGCTCTAAGGGGGTTCTGTGTTGAGAACTTTTGACTCTCTGCCTTAACTCCATTTCCCTGTCTAATTCTTCCTTTCCCAGGACCCAGATCGACTTTGTTCCCTTTCTAGACTTCTGGGCCACTTCCAGGCTCCTCTGAGAGAACTGAAGGGCCATCAGGGTTGGAAGGGTTCCCTGAGGAAAAGGCTGTGGATGGCTCAGTTAGACCTTCGGGACCTGCAGTCACATCTCCATTTCCAGGTGTGACCACCTCTCCCTCGGACCTCTAGGATTCCTGATTTACTGAGAAACTCACCACTTTTACTTTGATCTGTGTGGGATTCCTTTGTCTCTTATTACAGATAAAGGCTAATGGATACTGTGCTCTGGAGGATAAGGAAACTCAGGAACTGGAGAAGAGGAACTTAGAAAGATTTTCTCTCCCTGTGCACCAAGCCTCCTGGCCACAACTCCTGAGTACCTACCAGCTTCTCCGATCCCTGGAGCTAGTCATGGCCCGAGCCATCCGGGATTTCCTGCTGCTCTCAAAGGGAATTGCTCACACACAGAGTCCCTGACTACTCAAGTACAGTCTTCAACCAAGGGATGACTTGTACTACTTACTTTACCTTCCAGGATTGTTCCCCTCTTTCCCTTATATTTGTTTTTCAACCTGAAGCTAACTTCCCTGCCCTGAGCCATTTGGGAGGGAGAGATCCCAGACTTCAGCCCAAGTGTCCTTTCTCTGCCAGTAATATCATCTCAGGGAAGGAGACTGTGGCATATGCCCCTTTGGTTTTCTCCCTCCTCACCTTCTGAGCCTATTCCCATCCCATAATTTAAGAGGCCTTCACATTCAGTGAAGATATTTATTTCTTAGATATTTATTTATTTTTCAGAAAAGTATTGGTTGTATTTATTCTTTTTTTTTGAAAAAAATTGAGGATGGTCTTCCTTCTGCTCCCTGGAGGAACCCAGAGAGTAAGATCAGATACTTATTCTTGGGGGACCTAATAATAAACATCTACAACCCCTTTTCTTCTCTTTCTTTTTTGAGTAAATAAATCCTCTGGGTAGTTCCTATAGAAAAAAGTATAGTTACCTGGAAATAGCTTATGAAACAAATGAATGCAAGTCTCCTTAATTCTACTTTTAAGCTTCTTTTTTTGTTTTCAATTCCACATCATCTGGGTGAGATAGAAGAAGCTACCAAAGGCTGGGGCATCCCTTTTTGGGGATCAAGACATATGATTAGAAGTCCCTATGAGATAGGGAGGGAGATCATTCCAGGCTTGAAGGTGAGGTTGGGGTCAGAGATTAGAGTAAAGGCAGAGAATGGTGGGAGAGGGGAGGGTAATTAGATTCATAGGTCTTCTGGTTACTGGGGCTTGGGCCGTCCCAGACGAGCCTGTAACTCTTGCATCATGCTGGGATGAGCGAGGCCAAACCTGAGGGAAGGAAGAGGATCATAGAGAATTAATAGGTCATGATTTGGAACCAGGGCTTGGTTCCTTTTCTCCTTCCTCACCCTTACCCTCTTTTCCTTACCCATGGCCTGGGGGCCGTTTCCTTGTTGGGACTGGGGTCCCCTCTGGCTTTAGGGGACTTGGCACTATAGTTTCCTCAGATTGGAATAGTCTCAGTTTTGAGGCTGAGGACTCCAGAGCCTCATTATCATCACAGTCATCCTTCCTTGGGGCTGGCACTCTACGAAAAGAGGGGCGGGATCGTCGATGGGAGGCATTTCTGGAGAGGAGAACTCGACTTCTGGGAATGGAGAGGTTCAGGTATGAACCAGGGAGGGGAGCCTGTGGGAAAGCAAGAGAAAGGAAGTTCAGGGTCATGTCAGAAGTTTGGCCCTAACTGGCCCTTGGAATCTTGAAGATTTCTCTAGGTACTTAGTCATTAATATCAATAATGAGAATTTGAATTTTAAACATGCTTTACAATTATGTAGCACTTTATAGTTCTCAAAGTCTTTTCACATTATCTCACCTCACTCCAGATGTTTTGGGCATCAGCGGCAGGATTGGGTACAGGAGACAACATTAGAGCTATTGAATTGGTGGTTGATGGGGCTTCTGTCTGCCTGTTTTCTGAAGCTTCCAGAGTTCCAGATCCAGTATCTGCAGCTTCCTCTGTTCCCTTGCCTTGACTAGGCTTAGCTTTCTCTAAGTCCCAGACTCTTGCAGTCTTCTCACTGGATTCCCAAACTCCAGCAGCTTCTGAATCCCTGTCTCCATCTCTCCAGTCTGCTGCTTCCTTGGCATCAGAGCATTCAGTAGGCTTCAGCTCCTCCCTGTTTCTGTCTTCCTGGCTTCCTACCTCTTCTCTGTTCCCACTGTCTTCCATATTCTCTGCCTCTAGCCCCCTGCCTCCATTAGCCTCTGCTTTCTCCATAGATTGATTGTCCATGGAATTTCTACTCCCTTCAGCATGACTTCCCCCAGCTTTGGCTTCCGTCTCAGTTTCTTCCTCATATTGCCTCTCTTCCTCCAGGGGCCAGGTACTTTCACAGTCCACATCCTGGCCTCCACCAACCTCTTTCTCTGTTTCCCTGTTTTCCTTGCCCTCCCCAGGTTTTTCTTCTGACTTAATTTGCCCCTCTTTCAACTTTTCTTCCTTCACAAACTCCAATTCCTTGTTGGTCACTGTCCTCTGTATCTCTGCTCCATGACAGAAGGCAAATTTCTCTTTTTCACAGTTGCTCCCTGACTTCTCTTTCTCAATTATGCAGGATTCCTCAGTATCTACTGAATCTGTTTCTTGGTCTCCCTCAGACCCTTCCTCCTCCCTCTCCCAGGTTCTCCTAACCTCTGATTCTTCAACTAGATCTCTCTCAGTCATTCCCTCTGTTGCTTGGCATTCTTTGGTTCCTTTAACCTTCCAGAAGCCTTTATTTTCTTCCTCTAGTACTTCCTTGACTCCAACTTCTAATAAATTTAAATTTGGACTTTCTCTAGCCTCTATTCTTTGCTGACAAATTTTCTCTTCTGAGTTCCAATCTCTTTTGATTTCCTTCCAGTCTCTCTTTACCTTCTGTTCTATCTCCTGGCTTCTTCCAGTTTCAACCTTCTTTAAAATCAAGCCTGCTTTCTCACTTACTATCTCAGAATTCCATGGGCTTTCAGCATTTCCCTCCCAGCCTACTTCAGCCTCTCTACCCAGGGCTCTGCTGCTTTTATCCTCCCTCTCTTGACTTCCCTCAATCTCTTTCATATCCTGGCTTCTTATGACCTCTCCCTCTGCCTCTCTATCCAGTGATCTGCTGCTTTTATCCTCCCTCTCCTGACTTCCCTCAACCTTTTTTGTCTCCTGGCTTCTTATGATCTCTCCTTCTGCCTCCCAGTATTCTTTAGCTTCTGTCTTTTCCCTTTCCTGGAGTTTTCTGGCTCCTGACTCTTCCATTTTATGGCCTCTTTCAATGTGTGCCTCTTGGCCTCCTCCCTCAAGCTCCTTCTCCCAAACTCCCCTGACTTCTTTCTCTTCCTTCTCTGGTTCTATTTTCTCAGGTTGCTTGGCCCTCCAGTCTGTTTTAGCCTCTGCCTTTGGGGCTTCTTGGTATTTGAATTCTTGGCTTCCTTTAGTTTCCCAAGCTCCCTTATCTTCTCTAGTCTGAGGTATGAAAACTTTCTCATCCTTCCATCCTCCTTTGCTTTCTATTTCTCTTACCTGGCCACTTTCAACTTCTGTTTCCATTATCTCCCTGGCTTTGACTAAGGCTAAGTCCTGTTTTTTCACCTCTTGGACATTTCCATTCTCTGTGTTCTTAATATTTTGGGCATTATGGGCATCCATCTCACAGCCCTCCAAGGTCTCTCTCTCTGAAATTCCCAATGGTTGCTCTTCTCTTTCTTCAGCATCTTCCTCCATTAGCTCTTTCCCAGTTTCTTCTTCCATGTTCCAATCTCCTTCAATCTCCTTAGGGCACTGGTCTTCCCTAACCTTCTCTATCTCATAGCTTTTCTCCAACTCTTGGTTTTTTTCCACCTCTGCCTCCCTCATTAAGTTGACCCTCTCTGCCTTTTCTGACCTTGTTTCTGAGATCTCATTGGAGTCATCTATTCTTTCTGTCTCCTTAATTTCATGGGGCCTTCCAAGTTCTATCTCCAAGCTTCTCATGACTTCCTTAGCTTCCACTGACTCTATCTCCTTCCTCTCACTAACAATATCAAGTATTCCCTTCCAGACCTTAGCCTCCTGAATGCCCTGGCCTCTAGTTTGCCCTGACTGACTCTCATAGATTTCCCTAGCCTCTCCTTCCAAGCCCCAACTTCTTTCAATTTCCATCCCTGAATTCAGAACTTTCACAATCTCCCTTTTTTCCAGGACCCAGAAGTCTGCCATTTCTTCCTCTCTTTCCTTCCTTTGGGTCCAGACTTCCTCTGAGAATGTATTTTCCTCAGTCGCTCTCTCTTCATCTTTCTTCCTCTCCAAATCTCCCCCAACTGCCTCTTCTGTGTCCCAGTCCTTTTGAATAACCTCCAAGTCCCATTCTCTACTGATCTCCAGATCCTCTGCCTTCCAGGCTTGCTCAGCTCCTTTTTTTGGAGTTATTTCTTCTATCTTTGATTTTATAGCTTCCCTGACCTCAGCTTTCTCCATGACTGAAGTTATTGAGACCTCAGATTTTACAGCATTTTCTCTCTCACTTTTTTCTCCTGGCTCCTGGACTCCTTGTAGCTTTTCTAAATCTATATTCTCAGGCTTTGTATATTGGACTTCCCAAGCCACTTCCTTTTCCATTTCCTTTTTTGCACATCTGATCCCATTCTTCTCTGGCTCCCAAATTTCCTTGACCTCATGCTTCTCTAACTCCAGTTTTTCAGGAGCTTCTACTTTCCTACTTTCCCCAAATTCTTTCCCCAAAGCTCCATCAGGTACCTTCTTCATCTCATGATTTTTCCTGGTTTCCATTTCTATCCTCTGGTCATTTCCTGGCTCTCCTTTTACCCTCTGTGCTTTCTTACCTTCTTTTGCTTCTTCCCAATCTCTAACATTTCCTCCCGTCACCTGTGCTTCTCTGTCCTGTTTGTCCTCCCAGATTATCCCATTCTCAGATTCCACCCCTGAGGTTACTAAAGTCCTTCCTTCAGGATCTCCTGGCTTAGACTCTTTGACTTCTTCCTTCTGTTCTCTCACAGGCTCAGTTTCCTCCCTTCTCCAGTGGTTCTCAGCCTTCCTTAAATGAACTTCCTTCTCTTTGGACTCTTGGTTTTTCTCACCCTGTGCTTTTAGCTCTTTGACACCCTTTTCTTCTGAGGCAAGTTCTTCTGACTCCAAGTATCCTTCATCCAAGATCCTTTCCTTTTGGCATTTTCTAGCCTCTAATGTATCTGCATTTTGACCTTGCTTGGGCTCTGTCCCCATCATATACCAAGTTCCTTGGCCCTCTATCTTGTACTTCCCTCTGATCTCTCCTTTAGCCTCCTTGATTTCCTTGAAATCCTTATTGCTGCTGTCCCAAGTTCTAAAGACCCTGGTTATTTCTTCATTCAGGCCTACCCCAACCTCTTTTTCTGTCTCCCAGATTCCCTCAGTCTCTGATTTCTGAATTTCCCCAGACTTCTTTTCTTTCCCTTTTCCCCAAGCTTCTTTACATTCTGACCCTCCAAGGAAAAAAGTATCTTCCAGATCTCTGCCGATGGTCACTTCCTTTCCTGCCAGTGCTTCCTCAGATTCCTCAGCTTGCTGGCTCCCTTCTGCAGTTCTTTCCCCAAGCTCCTCCACCCTCCCCTCATCTCTCCTGCTGAACTTTCCCCCTCTCTCCTCTGCAGAGGGAACTGTGTCTCCTAAGAGGTAGGAAGCAAAGTTGCTTAGGGAGACCTGGAATGAGAAAAGGAGGTACGGGTGAAGTGTGAGGTCACAGAATAGAAGAGTGTGTGACCCTCCCTCACCTCACTCTTTCTTCCAGCTGGATCATGATTCTAGGGGAGAGAAGAAACCATGGGTACCAGGACAAGAAGAGTGAGGAGTTCAGTTGAGAGAAGTATTTCAGCAGAAGGCAGAGGCATGGAGGTTCTAGGAGGGGGGTGGGGGTGGGAGGGAGAGAGAAGTGGTGAGAGAGAGAGAGAGACAGAGAGACAGAGAGACAGAGACAGAGACAGAGAGGAAGACAGACAGACAGAGAGAGAGAGAGAGAGAGAGAGAGAGAGAGAGAGAGAGAGAGAGAGAGAGAGAGAGAAGGTAGTTGTAGTGAACTGGGAATAGTAAAGCCTGGAGGAAGGGAAAGGATAAGACAAACAGCAGACATTTTTTTTAAGTATGTCTATGTTGAGGCTGAAGGTGATAGAAGGTGATAGAAGAAAGACGAGACAGAAGTCTGAGTTTCCAGGAGGAAAAGGATCTCTTAGTGGGGACAGAGATCAGAGATCTTGTTGGGGTAAGAAATCTAATTCCCCAGAAGCATAGAGCTAGGATTCTGGGATGGGGAAAAGGTGTTTGATCTCACACCATAGGGAAATTAGTCTAAAGCCCTGGCATCTCCTTGCCCCTCTCACCAGAGCCTCCCTCAGGGCATGGTGCACCCCAGGGAAATGAAGCCTCAGGAGTTCCATCTGTCTGTTCTTTGTCCATCCAGAAAGACTGCAAAGATCTTCCCCTCCCCAGTCACCCTGTCTTCTCCCTGATGTTGCTACTTCCTTTTCTGTCCTGACCCCTCCCACTCACCCCCCTCCTCCGCACCACAGTCTATAAGTCCTGTCCTTCAACAAACATAAACCTGTGCCCCCCACATTTAAATTGGAGAGCTATAGATTCATGAAGAACAGGCTGAAGGATAAAAATTGGGGGAGGGGACCTGGGGTTGGAGAAAAAAGAAAATAGCAGAAAGCTGTCAATATTAGAGAGAGTGGAGATAAGAAACATATGGAAACTAAAGCTTTGGTGACTCAAAGCCTGTGCTAATACACCTCAGCCATTTCCGCACCCCCTATCCCCAACTCAAACCACAGGCCCCTATGGGAGAGGAAGTTGGGGTTTGTGGTTCCTGCTTCCATCTAAGATGAGGGACAGAGAGTGGGGGAAGGGGAAGCAAATATAGCAAGTACATCGAGTGTAATGCTTGTTGGAAGTCAAGGCAAAGGTTACCAGCCCCACCTTACACAGAACTCCAATTTTGCTACTTCGAGTTTCCAGAGTGACCTACATGGATCCATGTTAGCATCTAGGGCACTGTGGGAATTGAAAGATATATGCTCACTTGAAGTCAAATAGAAGTCTGAGCTCAAGAAATGACAGCTTAGAAAGAAGCAAAGGACTTCAAGGGAGAGATGTCCCATTAGCCTAAGGGCTTCTTCTGGCTATTGGTTGATGATATTGGATCTGATTCTTTTAGGGACTAAGATAGTCCTGAGACTCTGGATTTAAAAAGGGTTGAATCCCTTCCCCAGTGGTCAAAGATCACCAACAGATGGCAGTAGAGCTCAGGGTAGAATAAATCTACTGAGGACATCAATGTCATTTAACACAGCTTGATATCATCAGAACAAATAAAATGAGTTCCTTCTCTAACAAGGAAAAAAACAGATGTGAAAATCTGTACATCCCTATGTATGGGTGAGGGAAGTTTTCTTTGTCATTCATTTTGTAATCTCATTTAGTTATCTTTTCTTTTGAACTAATATATCTTCTAGTTGATCTAGTAAGAAAGAACATTAGTGCATAAGAGTTATGATTTTGTATAGATGCTGAGCCAAAGTGTGCCTTTAACTCAGAGTTACTTTCTTGGGACCCTACATTCAAGAGAGTTCTGGCTTACAAAGTGGTAGGGGGCAAACTTAGGGTATCTGGAATTTGGAGCACTGAGCTTTTATGGGGGATGATTAGAACATTTCTTGGGGCAGAGTGAGGGGCTCTGGACTGTACTTTAGTGCACTGGTAGATGTTAGGATTCTATGCCTATATTCTGGAAGGTGGAGTCCTGTTAGTAGATAATGGAGTTTTTTAGTCAGATCCAACAGGGAGGGCTGGGGCTTGGGAGAGCTAGAACCTTATTGAAAAGCAGCATATCATGAAAAGTGAATTGAATACAGGAATTTTTTTTTGCATGACTTTATATTTGCTACAAGGGTTTCCCCCACCCACCCAAGGGGGATGTAGAAAGAAAATGTTTTCATTAATTAAAATACTTTTAAAATGCATTAGATTTTAAGTAAGAAGACCTAGATTTGAATCTTGATGCTGCTACTTACCATATGTCTATGCCACAGGACTTATATCACCTCTGAGGTTCTTTCTTGCTCCAGATCTATGATCACTGGATCCACTCTAGACTCTAAAGTCACCAACAAAACAGGTTGTTGGGTTTTTTATGGGAGGGGGACAGTGGTGGTGGCCCTTTAGCAGTTAGGTAATATGTTTCCCTTTATTTAATGGAGCCCCTGATAGTGAACTGCAATTCAAGCACTATTGGATTAACTTCCAAGTTCTGTTCCAATTCTAATTCAGTTTAGTGAATGTAAAGGTAAGTATGATGCTGTTGTAGTTTTTATTTTTAAACTAACTTTCCTGTCCCTTGAAAGAGCACTGGAATAGTCAACCTTGATGAGTAGGGAAAACAGGGTCCTTAAAAGCCACTCAAGAGTGCAATTTCAGCAAAAGCAATCAGGTAGCAGGAGGGAACCTGGGCTCTTTTCTCTTTCTGAAATGTTCTGTCTTCTGGCCCTGGTCTCTGGCTTTGCACAAGAAAACACTCTTATCTCCTCCTAGGACCTGTTAAGTCTAAGCTTTACAGTTGAAAAACATCATCATACAAAATTTCATGAATTTACAATTGTCTCCTGCCTTTGTTCTCTAATAAATCTGTAATCTTCCACATTTGTGATTCCAAAGAAAAACACACTGGTGTTCTCATTTATATTTATTGTATGAAATTTAAATTAAAAATATAAAATTAAATATCTGGATATTTTTTTCCTCTGGTTAAGAATGGAAAATCTCTACTTTGCTCATATGCAGGCATTATTCAGATATTCCCCAAATACCTTAGTGAAGTCATTTTTTAGGGAAATCTACCCCCATTTGACACATTTAAAATCAATAGGAGACAGAAGAGAAATTGTACCACCAGGCTCCAATCTGCTCTGGTGGATGAGTAAGCAGTTCACAAGAGAATTCAAGGTTAGAAAATGTCTCAATTTTCTTGAAGGATGGATACTTGCTGGCCCTCTCTCTCCCAGGGATCTCTACTTAGCTTTCTGTCATGTAGTCTCTCCATCAGGTCTTGATTGATGTCTCTTAGTACTTAGGCAGCAGGGTCTTTAACCTCTGGATACCCAAGATGGAGGGTGGCTAGCCTTCACTTTTTTTTTTAAACCCTTACCTTCCATCTTAGAATTGGTTCCATAGCAGAAGAGTAGTATAGACTAGGCAATAAAGATTAAGTCGATTGCCCAGGGTCACACAGCTGGGAAGTGTCTAAGGCCAGATTTGAACCTAGGACCTCCCATCTCTAGGCCTGGCTCTCAATCCACTGAACCAACTACCTATCCCCTATCCTCTCTTATACTATTAGAAGACTGAATATCCTCTCAAATCTTTGTGCAGTCAGCTCACTACTATGTACCTTCTTTGGCTTGACTCTCTGGCACTTCTGCCTAGCATTTTACTATGTGCTAGTTAGTATCTTAGCAGGCTGTTCTGGCGTTGTGCAACAACAATTTAATTATTTTTTATTCAAAGATATTTTATTTTCCCAATTACATGCAACTGTCTTTTGTTTAGAAATACCCTGCTCAATGAAATAATGACTTTCTAAGATAATCCTAACTTTGATGAAAGGCTCATATCTTCACCTTCTAGTTCCATTTTTGTGGCATCTAAACAAAAACAAGAGGTTGGGGGTGGGGTGGGTACCCAGCTGCTCTTGGCTTTTATTTTTCCATTTATACTGTTGTAAGGGATTTTAGCTGTAGGAAGCTGAAAGTAGGATGTACAGAGGCAGAGAGAGAAAATTCCAAAACGCTGAAAAGACTTTCTCTCTGGAGTTGGTGGAGTTGCTCTCTGAAGAAGGAAATTTTGAAGCTGTCAGGAGACTGGGACTTTACTTCAAGCAAAATCATCTTCTGGGAAGTAGTAGAGAGTAGTAACACTCCACACAGGTGGACTGTGTGGGTGAAGCCATTTCTTCCCTTCCTGATCCTGTGAGCTGCTAATGGTTTCTACTGGGACTTCTGACAGACCCAAGAGGACATCAGTTGTGAGACTTCCTTTGTCCTTGTTCCTGTTCCTACAAGCCTTCCCCTAATCTTAAATAGTAATTAAGGAATTAATTAGAATAGTATAGAAAGTTGATAGTGGGTTTAGTACACTGACTTGGGGTTTAAGATTAGATCTTCCAATTCCCTTCCTTTCCTTCCCTTAGTTTAAATAAAGTTAGTTTGATATAATTACTTGTTCTACCTAGTATTTTAATTATAGTTATTTCAGTATCACCAAATAATTCATCTAGTGTGTGCAGGTCATTGTCATTTACTGCTTTCAGAGCTCTGTTTACTGGGAAATAAAGTATGTGTACAGATAATAGCTAGCATTTAACTACTGCTACTTTACAAATATTATCTAATTTTTAGTCTTCACAGCAACCCTGGGAAAGAGAGATGCTATTATCTCCATTTCATGAATGAGGAAACAGGTCCTGCCAAGGATGGAACAGCTAGTAACTCTCAGAGCTGCATTTGAACTCAATTCTGACCTCAGAATTCCAGGGTGCTCTTTTTGCCACCTAGATGTCTCAAGAAATGTTAACATTTATTTCTCCTTTTAAGATTTACAAATCACTTTCTTCACAGCAATACATTAAAATTGTCCAGGTATGATCATCTCCATTTGCCAGGTAAGGAAATTTAGCTCTGGAAGAGGTGAAGCCATTTTCTCAAGGCCAGACAGCGAACTATGGTCTGGGGGGAATTGCATTTGGGTACTCTGCCTCCAGGTTCACTACTTGGTCCATCACAACTGCGGTGCGTTAAATGACAAAATGTGAGAGAACTGAGAGAATTTCTTGAGAGTGCTATGGAAAGACTGGGGGAGAAAGGGATCGCCTTCACTTCAAGCTCTGTGTTATAATAATTTTAAAGGTAAATGGACGTTCCAGACCGTGTTGGGGGCGCAAAAAGTTCTGTTCCTGGACAGTAGCTAGGAGCCGCCCCGTCCCCTAATAGTACTGGACGTGCCGGAACCACAGCAAGGGCGGCCAAGATTCACGTCAGGCCCGATACCGCCAGGCAAGGGCGCCGGTGAGCGCGGCTTTGCAGTTGAATAGCTGCCCCGCCCAACCTGGTCTAGTGGTCAGTGATTTCGCGATGCGCTTCTGCCCTACTTTTTCCTAAAGTCTAAGCAGCAGAACAGACTCAGAATGGCCGAGACTAACCAGGAAGTGAGGTATCACGTGATGAGACGTGCTCCGCGAAGATCACATGACGCTCAAACCGGTTTTTAATTGTTTGTGTTCCGCTCTGATGACTCCAGACTGGCCCGCTGGTGCCCTCAGAGTGGTCTACCTCGGCGCTGGCAACGTAGGTTTTCATAGACGACTGCAACCACATTCTACAGTCTCAGGAGAGGAGAAAGGGCTCCAGAGAGGAGGGTGACTGGGCCGGCCAGGCGGCCTGGGTCAGTGCTTTGTCCCTGTCTTTCCCAAGTCTAATGGAACCAACGTGATCTCCTGTCTGGCCAGGCTTTGACAGCTGATCTTCCGTATGACTCCAGACGCCACCATGGCGCCCACGGACTCCTGGCAACAGCATTCAGACTCAGAGAGTGAGTATTATTAATGCCCCAGAGGTTCCTCTGGGATCCAGCTTCTGACATCTGATGTGCTGAGGGGCTGCACAGGCCAGAATAATGATGTGTATCACTGAGACCACAGGGCTACATGTATGTCATCCCCTTGTAGTCAGTGAGCATGGTGAGAGATGGTGGTGGAAAGAGTGCTGACGTTTTAATCAGGAGAGATCCGAGTTCGAATTCTCCCTCACCCCTTGTTGTCATCTGTGAATTCTAGATTGTTGTTTCACCCCACCCCACAGTGCTTTATCTTCCTTATCTATAGAATTTGTGTGGGGAGGGGACAAGATGACCCTTTCCAAAGTACCTTCCAAATCTAAATCTAGACTCGTGTGAATGCAGTAAATTCAACTTAGTGACATGGCTATTACACAACTAGGGGAATATCATAGGTAGAGTTTGAATCCAGTTTTTTACCACAAGCTCACCATCCACATTACCCCATTATACTTGCTGCTGTTCTTTAATGCTTAGGTCATTCCCTCTGAAGCTCCCATTTCCTTATCTGTGAAATGACTATGAAAAAAGGAAAATATCTACCTCACAAAATTGTAAGGAAAGTTTTAAAACTTAAAGCCTTATAAGAATGAATTCATAGTAATCATAACAATGCTTTTAGTACCTATTTCACACCATTAACCTTGATGGTGGTGTCTTTTTTTGTATGTCTCCCCAGCACCCAGTGTAGATTCTAGCTTGTTTCAATCTTGCCTGACTCTTCACAATCCCATTTAGGGTTTTCTTGGCAAAGATTCTGGAGTGGTTTCCTATTTCCTTCTCCAGCTCATTTTACAGATTAGAAACTGAGGCAGAAAATGGTTAAGTGATTTGTTCAGGGTCACACAGCTAAGAAATGTTTGAAGCCAAATTTGAATTCAGGAAAATAAATCTTGCTGACTTCAGGTGCCACCAAGTGGCTCCTGTAAGTAAGTATAGTAAGAGCTTAATTTTGATAGATTGCTATTACATTTTAGATCAGATGAGATTATGTGTATGAAGCACTTGATAAGCCCTTAAAGCCAAAATAATATTTATAACCCAGCTATTATATTTCAAGTGAACTATTCATAGCCCATAATGCTGTTGATTTGAGGACTGAAGTAAATTTATCTCCATCCTGTTAGATTTAAAATAGTTTTGAGCATTAAATAGTTGTAGATAAGAGAGTGGGAGCCATAAACTGTGATAATTAAAATGTTTGGGAGCAAGGGAAATATATAACAATTATGACCGCTGAAATATGTTTTCTACTGTGTCTTGGTTTTATATAAATATAAGATGGTCGCCAGGGAATATATTCCCAATTTATGAATATGCCCAAGCCAACTGGGTTTTATAGAGAAATTTAATTTATAATACACTGATTAATCAATAGAAAAAGAGAGAAAGTAAAGAAAGGAATAAGAATGAAGGGTCTCAAGCCAATAAGGCCTAGACCTCAGTCCTAAGAGATAAATCAGTCAGTTGGTTTTATCACTCACCCAAGATCTCTCTAGGTAAGGCTTCTCATGCCAACCTCAGGCTCCACCTTCAAGAGAGCCTTCTTTCAAGAAATGTTTCCAGAGAATTCTCCTCCTGACTCCTCCTGAGTTCTCCTTCCACAGCCTCCTTCAAGACCTCTCCAGGAGCTCTCCCTCCAGGACCTCTCTCCTCTCAGACCTCCTTCAGAGCATAAACTCTCTCTCCTCAGAGCAAAACCTCCTTCCTCAGAAACTCTCCCTCCAGGACCTCTCCTCTCAGACCTCCTTCAGAGCAACCACCTCAGAGCAAAACCTCCTCCTCCTCCTCAGACCACTATCTTTAAGCAAACAATCTAAGTTCCCTCCCCTCAGTTCTCACATCTACCAATCACTGTGGATGTCTCCCCTGTGCCAATGGTGGCTCTAGCTTCACCCAGGACCGCCCAGAGGTCTGTTTCCTTTGCACATGTCTGTTGAAGGTCATATTCTCAAATAATTAAATCTTGATCCTTGCTGCAGCCCTTCCTAAATCTTTTTACTCTGAGTAGGGTGGAGATTGTAGTTTCAAGACCTGGTTCTGTCATTCCAAGTATCTCTATTGTATCAATTCTAAAATCAATCATGACTCAAAGAACTGTTCTATGCTTAAGCATAGGTCAAAGCCCTTTCCATTGTTTAGCAAAAGGTTTCTGTCCTAACGTAGTCTTAAGTAGGGAGGAGAAGGATCCTCCCATGCCAAGGAATTCCACATTCCAACAGAGTTCTCACTATCAGTAGGAAACTTCTTCAAGTATGAAATTTCCCAATGGGGAAATTTCCAACATTCATAAGTCTAAGAAATTTTAAGGTTTACAATCCACACATCCTATTCTTTCTTATTTTGGACTTCTCTCTTAACTCCTATCTCTTCTTGTGAAAATGCTACTTGTTCTCCAAGACTAAGTTTCTTTCTAAATCGTTCCTGGATTACCCACATTTGAAAAATAAATTTTTTATCAGACCCCACCCCCTACTTCTTTGTCCCCTTCTTGTGCATTTAGTATTTATTTTGCATTATAATTTATTCATATGTATTATGTCTTTTCTTTTAGGCAATAAGTTCCATCAGAGCAAGCATAGCCCCTCTTTTTTTTTTTTAATTTCCACAGGATATTATACATAGTAGATGCTGGAGAAATAAGTATTTTCTAAATTAAATCAAAGATTCTTTTATTCCCCCTCTTAGGAGAGGAGCTTCTCTCTAGCATGCCTCATCAGCCAGGGGCTCAATCTGTCCACTGGAGAAACTTGATCAGTTTTTGGTGAGTAGCTAAGGGAGAAATCAGACTCAGGGGATAGAGGAGGGGAAACCAGAGTGGAGCCTAAGAGGAGGACCCAAATGGGTATGGAGATTGGTTGAGAGCAGAAAAAGTACAGAGAGGGTGAAGAAATAGAACTGGATGGAGATTAGGGCAGAAGTTTGTCTAGGTACTAGGTCCAGTAGGGAATCTCTTGTATAAGAAACTTCCTGGAAGCAGCTCATAGTCTAGGTCATTGATGGCAAACTATGGCACATGTGCCAAGATGGCACACAGAGGGCTCTGTGGCCTTGTATCCCCACCTCTCCTAATTTTTTACTAAAAAGGCAGAGGGACTCAGGTGGAGCTCCCTTCCTCCTCTCCATCATGCCTGACAACATTTTTTCACATCTCCAGCCCCCCAGCAGCCCAATGGGAGTGCTTTCTCTCGATGCTGTGTGTGGGTAAGGGGCAGGGCATGCCTAGCACTCTATGGGGTGGGGGTGGGGCACAGCACAGCTTGTAGTCTCTAAAAGGTTTGCTATAAGTAGTTTAAGTATATGCAGAATGAATGGGGTAGGGGCATCTATTCAGTGCTTTTTATGAGCAAAGTGCTGTGCTGAACTCTGGGAATACTAGTAGAAAAGCAAGACAATTTCTGCTTTCCAAGAGCTCACCTTGTACTGGGGGAGATAGCACAAAATATAAATATACGAACAGTTAATTAAGTAGCAGTTTAAGATTTTGTATGTTAGAGCATGTTAGCTCACTTAAGTCAGTCCATTCATTTTACAGATTGGAAGGTGAAATCCATAGAGGAACTTAGTGGCACAACCAGTACTTAGAAAGCAATGGCTCTGTATAAAAAGTTAACGAATAAATGAGTATATTGAGACTAGGACTTGGGTCTCCTGATTCCAGATCTAGTCTTTCTTTCTCTATGCCACACAGACTTTATAGACTTTTTTTAGTTTGAGACTGATGCCTAGAGAAATAGTTTGGCTTGGCCAAGTTTGTTGGTGAGATTACAGTTCTACCAGACAGCAATAGACTAGATGTCACAAAGCAGTATGTGCTAAGAATTAATTGATTAGTAGGACAGATAAGTGCCCTACCTAGTTGGAGCATGAAATATTGCTTCTGGGTGGGATGGTCAAAGGAGCCTTCATGGAAGAGTAGGGAGGCAATCTGAGCCTTTGAGAAATTGTAGAAAGGGACAGGAAAAATAGAGGGGAAAGCGATAATTGGGAGAGAGGAGAAAGACTGGAAGCACTTTGTAAATAGTGAATTTTTGGTACCTGGGTTGTGATTTGAAGGAGCAAGTTGGTCAGAGAGAAATAGATAGCAGAAGAGGTTCAGGGTAAAGTTGGGAGGGAAAAGCTGCTTCTGAGTATTGTTTCTCTTTTCATCTCTAGGCTCCTAGGTCTTTGCAACAACTTCTCCTATGTGGTGATGCTCAGTGCTGCACATGACATCCTCAGCCACCAGAGGGCACCTGGAAACCACAGCCATGTGAGTTACCAACAGGGCCTTAGGTTTATAGCTAGATGGGAATAAGCATCTTCAAGACATTCTAGACAATGGAGGGTCATACTTATTTTTCCGGGGGGGGGGGGGGAGAGGAGCCCAAAGAGGCTGACCCACAATTAGACATTGAATTACTGGCAAGAACAGCATTCATTCATTGATTTATGTAGCAAATTGAGAACTAACAATGCTAATCTGACAAAAAAAAAAACTGCCTGCAGTTCCTATGTAATAAAGTTGTGGGTGGTGACCTGAGAAGGAGAAAGGAGACTGGAGGAAAATAGGTGAATAGAAAATAGAGATAGGGGGAGAAACACCTGAATAAAGACTCACAGACAACAAGTTAAAACACATGGGGAGTTGCGATCTCTGTGAATACTTCCCATGGGCAAGGGTTCCAGAGAATTAATGGGAGTTATGAGGAACAAGAAAACACGTGGAGAGTAAGGACTCCTTAATGCTTCCCATGGGCAAGAGTGCCAGAGAATTAATGGGAAGCATGGGTGCAACAGCGTCAAAAGAAATGAGCGATCAGGAGGAACAAGATAGAAAAGAGCATCTAGAGCAATCAGAAGATCCAAAGAGGATCAAGAGCATGATCCAGAGATGTAAGAGGGAGAGTTGCGCGTGTTCCCCAGCTTTTATTGGAGATTCTAGGAATGTCAAGTGGGGGGCATAGGTTTTAACACTGGTTGAATTGACAATGATGAAATCAAAGAGGTGGAGATTAACCCAACATGTGCCTTGTAAAGGAATGTGGTCTGACAAGGTATGAGCTAGGATACTGCTGCCAGTAACTTCCTGCTCAGGAATTCTCTTGTCCTTAGGACTGAAGATTTAGAAATGCAATAATCAATACTTAACATGGCCATGAGTCTGACATATGAATACATAAGATACAATATCAATACATCAGTCATACTTCCAAGATGCTAACATGCCTGGCATGCTACAGTAGCCCCTTCTAATAACTGCATTTGACATACACTAGTATCTTTGCCAAGAAAAGACCCCTACACAGGGTCATGAAGAGTCACATGACTGAACAAGGGGAGAAGAGTACAGGTATAACATGAAAGGTATTTCTTAATAATGAAATGGAGATTTCAGAGAATACACAATGTTAGGATAGGGTAGGATAAGGCCTTGGCAGGGATGGGGCAGACATGGATGTACATGAAGGGCTGGAAAGTGGTGACCAGAGAAAGGAGCTTTTTACCTAGGTACTTGAAGGCTCAAAATCTCTGATTCTGAATAGTTCCCTAGAACAATAAATTGTCACTTGTCACACCTTCTCTGTTGTAGTGGGATTTGATTATTCTCTCTGTTAGAGGTGGAAAGCCTGGGATGGGCAATGGAGATTAGAAAGATCTCCCATCCTTCCTAAAAGTCAAGGTTGAAGAGTGGAATACTGAGATTTGGCTAATTATAAAAGGTGAGATTTGAGGTACTTAATCTTTAGTCTTCAGTCTCTTCACTTTGCCCTACTTCTAGGGCAGACCCAAGATTGAGTAGATTATCTTCCCCAAGGTTGGGAGGAGTATCACTCAGGTAGGTTGCTCTGAGGAAACTGCTTTCAATTTAAATTTATAAATACTCTACCAAGGAGTTGCAGTTAACTGGATAACTGAGACTTTTCTTTTCTTCATTCAGGTGGATCCAGAGCCAACACCCATTCCTCAAAACAGTACTTCTAGATATGATTGCAACCCTTTGTCTACAGCCGTGAGTGTTGTTTGTGATTCCCTAAATTGTTCTGCTCCAGCCCCCATTTCACCTGGCTTTTAAAAGGTCCTCTAGATCTGAGTGCCCTGCCCTTGCAGCATAAGTTGCTCTACCTATTCCATACAAGATATACAAAGTCCCTAGGGCCCTAGCCCAGGACTATCCAAGGATTCAGAATGAAGTCTTATTTATAATTTCTATCCTAGGCTGTCCTCCTGGCTGACATTCTGCCTACATTCATTATCAAGTTGCTCGCTCCTCTTGGCCTTCACTTGTTGCCCTACAGGTCTGAAACCTATTGGGGAAGGGTAGAAATGAAATGAAGGAAGTGAGAGAAGATGGTCTATACAGTTTAGTGTGACTTTAGGCAAGCCATTTAGTTTATCTAGGCCTCAGTTTCCTCATTTGTGAAATAAGATGAGCAGATGATTTCTAAAGTTCCTTTCAGCTCTAAACCCTATGACTGCATGGAAGTGCCCCTAAGCTCTCATCCCAGCTCTATGTCTAGTTGTATACCCTTGAGCAAATCACTTATCTTTTGTCTTCAGTTTCCATCTCTTTAAAATAGAAGGTTTGGACTAGGTGGTTGCTAAGGTCTCTTCTACTTCCTAATGATTTTAAGATGGGATCTGGGTAGTAATGGGGAGGAAGAAAAATATAATACTGGAAACAGGTCAGAAAGGCCACAGTCTTAAGTTTATTAAGAAGAATTAAAATTGGATAAGGAGGAAGGACTAACTGATCTTTTTCCTGTCTAGCCCTCGAGTTATCCTTTGTGGGGCCTGTGCTGCTGGTAGCTTCCTTCTGGTTGCCTTTTCCCAGGAAGTTGTGACCAGCCTAAGTGGTGAGTTGTGTGTTTAGGAGACCTAGGCCACAGGAGGTTTTAAATTGGTACAATTTGGGGTGGCAGGGTTGGGGCAAGATGATATTACAAGGTTAGGGCCAAATGAAGAGAAAGATTTGTTCAGTTTCATGGGGCTGACCTTTCTCTATCCCCACCTTCCTGTCTCTAGGTGTGGTCCTGGCCAGTATTTCCTCTGGGCTGGGGGAGATAACCTTTCTAGCTCTTACTGCCTTTTACCCCAGGTAAATGGAGGGAAGGGAGAGTCTGAGACAAGGTGTTTCTGAGATGATACAGGGCATGAGATGCATAGCAGTTGTGCTGATCTCTTGTATCTCTACTTCTTGGCTGTCTCCTTTTCAGGGAGGTGGTTTCCTGGTGGTCCTCAGGCACTGGGGGGGCAGGGCTATTGGGGGCCCTGTCCTACCTTGGTCTGACCCTGGTTGGTCTTTCCCCTGGAAATGCCCTACTTTCTATGCTAGGCCTCCCTGTTCTCCTGCTGGCCAGGTGAGTTTCTCTTCCTGCTTCAACTTTTTTAACTCTCTTTGGAAAGTGATAAAGGAATATGAGTCAGAAAAAGGGAAGAAACCTTTAGACTTTTTTCTTTTTTCTTTCCTTCAGTTACTTTCTGCTGCTGAAGTCCCCAGACTCATTGGTTTCCCAGAGAGATGGGGTTCTTGAGACCTCTGCTCAACAGCCCCTCATACCAGAAGAGAGCTCAAAGCCCCGTGAGTGAGTTGGTTGTCTCATCAAGCTCAGGAGACAGCCTGGTATACACACTTGTTCTGTGACCTTAGTCACGAACTTTAGATTATCTGGATTTTACTCTCTCATTTTGGGCAAATGGAAATAAAGCTCTGGTTCACAAGGGGGTTGGGGGCACCATAAGGTAAAACAGAAGAGCATTTTGGAAACTAGAAATCATTGCATGAAGTTAGGAATTATTATTTTGACTAATACTAATAATTTAATATGTGGTACAATGAAAAGAGCCTTCGATTTGGAGTCAGGGAATCTGGATTTTTAAATCCCAGCTCTATTAACTATTTGTGTAACTTGGATTTCTTCATCTATAAAATGAGGGAGTTGGACTAGGTGACCCCTAAAGTCCTTTCCAACTCTAAGCCTATGATCCGTTTAGGCTTCTTTTTTGAAAAATACCAATTTTATTACCAATAAATATCAACAAATATAAACATTTCAGTGAACCGAGAAAAAACAAAAAAAGAGAATTTTACATGAAACTGTGAACTTTTTTATGTACATTTTGTCTTTTTTCCCCTACTATGTATGTCTTGAATTTAAAAAAAAATAGTCCAAATTTAACATGGTAGTTCTGATATTGCCTTTTTTTGTCTATGGACCCTTTTTCTGGAGCTTTCTCATCAAGAGGGTAAGGGATAAATTTCTCCCTAATTCACTCCTCTCTTCCCAGCAGGCCTCAACTTCAATGTGAACCTCTCTTTCAGTGAAAGGTGGAATGTCTTCAAGGTATGGGGGAAAGGGTTAGGAGATAAGATTATATTACTTTTGTAATGGAGTGTATAAAGGGATGAGTCAGTCATGGGGGTTGCTGCTTTAGTGTCTCATCCAGAGAGCCATCAGGCCTAGAGCTGGACCTAAGTTTGTACCAAAAGCTCACCCTTGTTAACCTCTTATTCCTCCAGGGTCTACTGAAATACATTGTTCCCTTGGCTCTGGTTTATTTTGCTGAGTATTTTATCAACCAGGGACTGGTAAGAAAGAGGATATGGGGAATGCAAATGAGGAAAAGGGAGTGTAGGTGGGGATTAATGATTGAGGGTTTGGATAAAGGAGTAAGGAGGAAGCATTCAGATCTTATCTGTCTCTCTTCCTAGTTTGAGCTCCTTTTCTTCAGAAACACATCGATGACCCACTCACAGCAGTACCGATGGTGAGACTAGAAGTAGGGGTAGGGTGACTGTAGGGGGCCAATTCCTTTGAGGAGCTTGGTTGGTCACATAGAAGTGGGGGAGCCTTTTATAGTGATCTGGTCTTCACAGGTACCAAATGCTATACCAAGCTGGAGTCTTTGTCTCTCGATCCTCCCTCCACTGCTGCCACTTCCGTTACATCTGGATATTATCAGTGCTTCAGGTGGGATGTTCAGTTTTCTTTGGAAATCTCTCCTTTCCTCCATCCTTTCCTTATTTCCCAGTTTCCCATGCATTTATCATTCACTTGATTCCTAGAGATTATTGCTAGTAGAATACAGGGAACCTGAGCCTTAAGCAAAACTGGACTTTGATTCAAGAGATCAGCTGTGCTAGTAACTTGTTATGGAACCTTGAGAAAAATCATATAACTTCTGCTTTTATTAATCTTGAAAATGAGGATATTGAATAAACCTTATATTGTCAACATTAAAGGATTGTTGTAGGGAGAGTGCTTTAAGGGTTAGAATACTCTGTAAGTGGGAGATTAGTATTGATGAAAAGGTTTCTTTGAACCCTTTCCAATGAGCCCTTTTTTTTTTAGCTCCTGGAATCCTGTTGAAATTCATTACTACAATCTATCCCTTTCATTTTGAGGGTTATGCCTTTCCCTACTCATTGATTCTGTTGCTAACATCCAGCTCTTCTCTTTTTTTCCATTTGTCCCTAAACAGTTTCTGAATCTGGGCTTCCTGATGGCAGCAGTATGGTTCGGATTCCTTCCCAGCATCTATCTTGTTTTCCTGATCATTCTGTACGAGGGATTCTTGGGTGGGGCTGCCTATGTCAACACCTTCCACAACATTGCTGTTGAGGTCAGCAGGAGTGGGGTGGGGAATCAGGGCAAGGAGGAAGAATAAAGGCCTGAGGGAACAGGGTCTCTAGTCTGTATGGTCAGATGTTGCTCCTTACTATTTTTGTGAGTCTGGAGCACCTTGTCACTGCCTTATAATTCAAAGGAAGCTAGGAAGCTGAAGGAAAAGAAATGGGGGGGGGGGGGGGACACAAAATGGGGATTCTTTTGAGTGACCTTTCCTTTGCCCTTTCTAGACCAAGGATGAGCACCGGGAATTTGCCATGTCAACTGCCTGCATAGCAGATACCTTAGGGATCTCTCTGTCAGGGGCTTTGGCCTTGCCTCTGCATGATTTCCTGTGCCAGAGTCATTGACACTTGCCTCATCTTGGAGCCCTTCCTATAGTCTGGAAACAAAATCAGCTAGAGGAAATACTCCGCTGTTCTACAGAACCCTCCCCTGGAATTGGACCAGAGAGACTTAATGTGCTTGTCACAGCGGGGCCAAGTGAATTGTTGGAGATTCTGGAAGAGTGTTCAAGAAGATTCATAATTTATCCTTCTGCCTCCAAACTGAGCTTGTACTATCAGACTGCTAGTCAAGTACACCTTCATGTCATCCCATTAACAAAGTATTTTATCTAATACCTCCCTGTCATGTTTCCACAAAAGGAATGTAGATGTACATGAAGCATAGCAAGGGTCAGCAGATATATTTGGGAGTCAAAAGGAGTACTCAGCTAAGGGGAACCAAGGAGGGTTAGGCTGTCATCTAAATGCTGATGTGGTAGATTTTTATGATGCTAGATAGTCTTTTGGGGTGGGGATTCCACAGCAGGGACTCAAACTAATCATTCCTTACCAATGAATAGTATAAGCCTGTTTTTGTTTCATTCTAGGATAAGGGTATACAATGGTTCCTAGCTGCCACATGACTGTGGGTTTTCAAACAACCCCATCGCCACTACCAAGTTCTTTTCCCAATTTTCTCCTTATTCTTCCTCTATAATTAACACTACAGGACTAGTCCTATTGGGGTGATTATCATACCTCCCTAATAAGATGCACTAAAATAGCCATTAAAACAATCTAAGATGCTACTTTGGACTGTTTTGCCTTTGGGAGAAAACAATCATTTTTTATAAAAACATACATTTTTTTCACTTATATCTTTTCATCCCAGAGAAAATATCCAAAAAACAACCAATAACTGCTTTTAATGTAGTATTTACATTTGAAAGATTCAGGATTTTAGTTAAGCATGAAGATTCGTTCCACTTATAGATCTTAGACTTTTTAAACTTCACTAGACAGCTTTTGCTGTGGCTAGAAATTTTCACTCTCTATTGGCCAACCTGTTAATGAGCTTCTCCTACTTTAGCTCAGTTGATACTCTCTTGATCAACTCATACTTGAACCCTTTTCAGCTTGGGAGACCCAGCAAGTTTTTATAGGTAAGGAAACTTAAGTTCCTTAGAGGTTTAGGGATTTGATCTACACCCTAGCTAGTAAAGTTTTAGAGCCAGGACTAGAATTCAGGTCTTCTAACTCCTAAATTGAATTCTTGGATTTCTTATACTATGCTATTTCCCTTTCAGGGTCTGCAACACAATATGATCAAAGGAAATTGATCATGTTCTTGATTTTTTTCACTCAAGTCTTATGTTACAGTGTTTACATGATCATAGATCTGTTAAGACAAGAAATTATTTTGATAAATGAAATTGATATTCTCATATGAACTGGAATTTCTAAACTGATAAAAAGCCTCATATTCAACCATTACCATGATACCTTCAGTGATTTTGTCCTAGCTATAAAAATCTCACCAGCTAGAACAATCTTTCATGTATTTATAATGATTGAAGCTTTACGGAATTCTTTCCCCATACCCACTTTGTGATTTAAAGAATCATCATAAAACTTGAAGTTATAAAGCACTTTTAGTGTTTCTCCATTCATACTTAATCTGAGTAGAAAGTGATTACTATAAATTTGAAAGGGGAGGATGGAGATTAGGGCAATGAATTATTGTGGGAAGACCACACTAGGCTTGGTGTCAGGAGATTTACACCAGATGTTCCTCTGTGACCTTAGATAAGGTACTTAACATCTCAGGGTTTGTTTGCTCATCTGTAAAATGAAGGATTTGGATGAGATGTTCTTTAATGTGACTAGCTCTAGATCTCTTGAAATCTGTTGAAAGAAATAATGATAACTTTTTTACTTTAAAATACTTTATTATAGTAACAGTTTTAATAACAAGAATTGACTAATCCCTACAGTGTTCTAGGTACTATGCTAGGCATAGTTGGATATCCAAGACATGAAGTGTCCTTGCCTTTAAAAAGCTTCCATTCTGTTAGGGGAGATTTTATAATTGGAGGCAGTGTGGTATAATAAGTGAGAACCTACATTCAAATCCTTCTAATTTTAGTCAAATTGCTTTACTCATCTGTCAAATGAGGGGATTGAATAGCCTCAATCAAGCTTTGAACCTCATTCTATATGCTCCCATAAATATATACAAAATTGTGAAATTTTTGAAGGAGATGGTGGTGGGAAAAAAAAGTAGTTCAGGAACAGGTAAATTTATGAGGTAGCTTTTGAGCTGAGCCAAGAAGGGGTGTACAGGATAGGAATTTATGGAACACCCACCCACTATGTGCTTTATAAATATCTCATATAGCCCTGTCAGATAGGAGTTCTCAATTATGCCCATTTTTCAGTTAATAAAACTGAAGGTCAAATAACTTGCCCAGACTCACACTGCTGATAAGTATATGAGGTCATATTTGGATTCAGATCTTTTTTTTTCCTTTTCTTTTTATCCTGCAAAACACACTTGCATATAGTCTTTGTTGTAAGAGCATACTCATATATAGCCAAAACCCCAAAATAAAACCATGAATACACTAATGTGAAAGATGACTACAAAAATTCTTTCTCTGGAGATGAACTCAGATCTTTATGACTCTAAGCCTGAGCTTTGAAGCAAACCAGGGATGCCCAGAAGTAGAGGTTATGCTGGAGTTCATTACAATCATCTATCTGCAAAAATAAGGAAATGGAAGATGGGATATCCTGTGATGAAGCAGTAAGAAAGTTCTTTTGGCTAGATCAAAGAATGTATTGTATAACAAGGTCCCAAAGATAGACAGGGGCTAGATTGTCAAGGAGTATAAATGCCAAATAGGAGTTGCCTTTTTCTTAGAGGTAAGTCCTGTGTTCAAATCTGGCCTCAGATACTTCTTAGGTGTGTAATCCTGGACAAGTCACAACTCCCATTGCCTAGCCCTCACCACTCTTCTGTTTTAGAACCATATTGGTTCTAAGATGGAAGGTAAAGGTTTAAATATATATATATACTTGTCAATATTTGGTATTGGCCAAGAGGTGTAAGAAGCAGAGAATGACTATTTCAAATGAAATTTCCAAATGTAGCTTCTGACCTAATTCATCCAGAATCAGTTTCCCAAAGTTAGCAATGATCTCTAAATTACCAAAGCTAATGGCCTTTCCTCTCCTCATCTGCCTTGACCTCTCTGATAATTTTTTCTTTCCAGATGCACTCTCTTTGTTAGGTTTTCCTGACATAGCTATTTCCTGGTTCTCCTTACCCTTCTCTACTGCTGGGTCTTCACCTAGGCCACTCTTACTAATAGTGGATATCCTCAAAAACTTTCTCTTGGTCCTTCCTTTTTTCCCCTCTAAATTATCTTGCTTGGTGATCTCATCAACTTCCATTGTCCCTCTATCATTTCTGTGTATATGATTACCATAGCTACTATAATTTTTGTCTTTTGTATATCTCAGATTAGATGGCAACCATGTTCATAATAGAACTCGGCTTTCCCCCAAACTCTCTCCTCAGCTTTCCTATTAGTGTCCAGGATGTCACCAGCTTCTCAGTTACCCAGGCTTTCAACTTGTGTCATCCACTGCACTCACATCCATCCAATCTGCAAATATTGTAATTTCTGCTTCACAACATCTCTCAAATACAACCCCTTATCTCTATTCATACACTCAACCTATTGCAATAGCCTTCCCTTATTTTTGGACTTCCCATATTCCAATCCATCCTCCACTCAGCCAATGAAGTGATTTTTCTAAAGGGTATATCTGACCATATGAATCCCTGCTCCCCTCTTCCCAAATCCACAGGTTTCCTATTAACTACTCTAGTATCAAACACAAAGCATTTGGCATATAAAGTTCTTTACAATCCTAGCTGTCCCTACTTTTACAGTTTTGTTGCACTTTTACTTGTCTCCACACACTCTTCAGTTTAGCTACACTGGCCTACTTATTATTTGTTCTTCACACATAATATGCTAGCTCCTCCACAAATTTGCAGTGCTTGTTCCCAATACCTAGAATCTCTTCACCTCTGCCTTCTGGGTTCTCTGGCTTTCTTCAAGACTCAGCTTAAATGCCATCTTCTGAATAAGTCCTTCCCTGTTCTCCCTTTTCTTCCCCTTCCTTTCTCTCCCCATGGGCTAGTTTGTTCCCTCAAATACTTTCTACCTACATTGTGTGCATATGTGTGTTTATAGACGTATATTACATACTGTTTTTACAAGTTGTCTTGTACAAGTTGGAATATGAATTTGAGAGTAGAGACCATGATTTTACCTTTCTTTGTGTTTCCCAGTGCTTGGCACATAGTGCCTGACTTATTGGTGTGGGGTAAAAGTAGTGGTTCCCTCAACAGAAATAAAGGAGTTTAGAATGAGGTGAGGGTTGAGGGAGGTGATTTCTATTTTGACTATGTTGAGTCTGAGTTGCTAATGGGGCATCCAGACAAAATGTCCAATAGAAAGTTGTTAATTTGGATTGGAGATTAGGAGACTCAGGATGACTAGATTAGTCAGGGAGATAATAAAAGAAAGTAGGACAGCTAGGTGGCACAATGGATTGAATGCCAGCCTGGACATAGGAAGACTCATCTTGCTGAGTTCAAATCTGACCTCAGACAATAGCTGTATGACCATGGGCAAGTCACTTAACCCTTTTTGCCTCAGTTTTCTCATCTGTGACATGAGCTCAAGAAGGAAATCTCAAACTACTCTTGTGGTTTGCCAAGAAAACCCCAAATGGGGTCCCAATGTATTGGACTGAACATAATCAAGAAAAAGTAGAGAGGGCTTCTTAATCACTGTGCTAAGCATTGAGGACATTAAAAAAAAAAAAAAGCAAGAGTCCCCACCCTCAAAGAGCTTACAATCAAATGGGTGAGACAAATGCAAGCAAACATATACATAACAAACTATGCACAGGATAATAGGAAATAAGAGGGGAAGCACTAGAATTAAGAAAAGTTGGGGAAGGTTTCCTGTAGAAGGTTGGATTTTAGTTGGGACTTAAAAGAAGGTCAGAAGACAGAGCAGAAGAGGGGAGGTATTTCAGGCATGAGAGACAGAGAAAATGATAGGAACTGAAACATGGCCAAGAGGCCAGGGTCACTGGACTGAAGTTACTGTTAGGGAGTAAGGTGTAAAGAAGACTGGAAAGGTAGGAGGGGGGTGGGTAATGAAGGGCTCTGAAAGCCAAACAGCATTTTGTATTTGATTCTGGAGTCAATAGGAAGTCACTAGAGAAGTGATGTTGCCCAAACTGCAACTCTCATACCTCATTTGCATCCCCTCCCTAGCCTTACCAAAGACAGGGGAGGGAGGAAGTGCTCTCATTGGGCTTCTAGGCAGAGGGACTGGTGAAGTGAGGAATGTCCTCAGGCTACCATGGAGTGGGGGAGGGGAGCAGCCCCCTCTAGCGCTCATGTCATAGGTTCATCAACACAGCTCTAGAGTTTATTGAGTGAGGACTGTGGCATAGTCTTGTGATTTAGGAAAATCACTTTAGTGGCTGAGTTGAGGCAGGCAAGACCTATCAGCAAGACATTGTAATAATTTAGGTGTGAGGTACTAAAGGCCCAAACCAGAGTGGCTGCAATGTCAGAGAAAAGCATGGGGAGTATTCAGGAGATGTTGAAAAGGTGAAATTGGCAGGCCTTGCCGACAGCTTGGATCAGAAGGAGTGAGGAATCCGGGATAATTTCTAGGTTGTGAGCCTGAGGGACTTGGAAGATGATGTTGTCCTCTACAGTAATAGGAAAGAATGGGACAGTTTTTTTTGGGGGGGGGGAAGAGTTCTGTTTGGATATATTGAGTTGAAGATGACTGAAAAGCAGTTGGAGATGCAAGACTGGAAGTTAACAGAGTTGGTTCAGGATAGCCATTTGAGAATCATCAGCATAGAGATGGTAATTAAATCCATAGGAGCTGAGTGAAGTAGAGTGGGGAGAAAGATTTGGAGCTGCTGCTATTGGAAAACCAATTAGGGAGTCAAAAAGGATTGCTATCCAGTGAGGGACCAGTTGAGATTAGACCACAGAATGAAGGTTTTAAGTGATTTGAGTAACTTCTTGCAGTGGGAGAGTAGGAATGGTATGGAATGGGGCTGGGAGGAGATGGTGCTCCTGCTGGTGGAAGGAATGCTGGGCTTAAGTCTGGCTAGGCATCAGCAGATAGGTCAGGGAGCTAAGAGACTGGAGAATAGGACAAATGGAGGACAATTTCATTCAAGTCTCCATTAGATTTGAATTTTATCATTCCAGAAAAGATATTACTTCTCAATAATTACAGTAGGAAAAAAGAAAAGATAGTTCAGACTTCTTAATTCCTGGTACCAGCCCAAGTGTCCTTCCAGACCAGTCTTCCTAATGAGGCAGCCTGTTGTAGTGGACTCTTAAGCATTTATGTTCGCATCTTTAACCTGCCACTTGGAAATCGTATCTAATTGCTCTGAGCTTGAGGTTTCATCTAGAGGCAGCCAGATGGCGAAGCTCTGACCCTCCATTCCGAGTACCCGAGTTCCAAACTAACCTCCGACACTTTATACAAAATACTTGCCTGACCCTGGACAAGTCGCTTGACTTCTTATCTGTCTCAGTTATCTCATATTAATAAACATTTATCCAGTGTCTACTGTGTGTAAAATGAGACGAACAGTACCATCTCTCAGGATTGCGGTAAGAATAAAATGAGATACTTGTAACGCGTTCTGCAAACTTTAAAGCACCGTGAACGCTGACTCTCATTCCCTCTTAAAAGGACGGGATAGCTGATTGCGTTTTACTATAGCTCGTCTCTCAATTTTGTACTTATAGAATTCTGCTGGCCCTGCCCACTCAGGGATCACTCCTCCCCTTCCCCTCCGCCCTCAGACCTCGGAATGGAATCGAAGCCTCCCGCCGGAAGTGTCTGAGGCCTAAGGGAAGTGACGCCACACGAACCTCTTGCCTGGCGTTTCATCATCTGCGCAATCTTCCTCCCGCTCCTGGTCCGGTAAGAATCGCTTTATACCTCGTGGTCCCAGCATCCAGGCCCTGGGAGGCTGCCAAAGTGGAAGAAGTTCTCGCAGGAGGTCCCCGAGATCCTCACAGCCCCCCTGTAACTACTGGAAAGTGGCGAGGAGCGACCTTTCTCACCAGTCTTTTTCCTCTCGTCCCCAGGCCCTCGATCACGGCCCGCCCGGCCTGAGCGCCAGCCGCCATGTCACGATTTTTTACCACCGGCTCGGACAGCGAGTCCGAATCCTCCTTGTCCGGGGAGGAATTGGCGCCGAAGCCCGTGGGGGGCAACTACGGCAAACAGTGAGCGAGCTTCGGGGAGGCCGGGAAACTAGCCCTGGGGAGAGCAGCCGGGGTCGGGGGATAGGAAAGAGCTTCAGGCCAGGGGGAGGGATGCCTTGGGGAGTAAGGGAATGTTCTGTGTCTTGTTTTTAGCTAAGGAAGAGCAACTGGGAGGGGGTTGTTTAGGGAAGAGCAGCAGATCTGGGGGAAGGATGCCCTAGTCTCCGACCAGGCTCTGCCTGATACCCGTTTATCCTTTGGTGGGCCATGAGTTGTTAACGAACGAATCAAGATTCGTGGAATATAATTTTCAGGGTGGGCCAGCTGGGTTTGTAGTCCTAATCTCTCCTTTGGCAGAGGAAGACACTGGGACCCAGATTTACTCATTGATGGTCATGTTTGTGGCAGTCTAAAGAGAGATCCAGTTCTTCTGACCCCAAGTCCAGGGTTCATTCATGGAATAAGAAGTGTTTTTCAGGGGGCAGCTAGGTGGCTCCGTGGATTCAGAGCCAGGCCTAGAGACAGGTCCTGGGTTCAAAAGTAGCCTCAGATACTTCCTAGCTGTGTGACCTTGGGCAAGTCACTTAACTCCCATTGCTTAGCCCTTACTACTCTTACGCCTTGGAATCAATACCTAGTATGGATTCTAATTGGAAGGTAAGGGTTTAAAAAAAGGTGTTTTTTTTCATTTGAAACTTTTGGTCCTCTTTTCAGTTGGTTGTGAAGAAAATATTTAAATGCCAAACAGAAGTAATTAAGTTGATCCCAGTCAGTAGGGAACCATTTTTTAAATTCAAAGATATTTTATTTTCCCAATTACATGTAATAAATTTCAACATGTGTTTTCTGAAATTATAAGATCCAAGTTGTCTTCTTCTCCCCTCCCTTTCTCAGAGATGGAAAGCAATTTGATCTGGGTAATACATGTGTTATTAGATAAAACATACTTCTATATAGGTCATTTTTATAAGAGAATATTTATTTAAAATCAGAGCTCCAAAATAAAACCATATATAAACTAAGGTGAAAAATAGTATGCTTTGATCTATATCTGACTCCAACAGTTATTTTCTGGAAGTTGATAGCATTCTTTGTAATAAGTCCTTCAGAATTGCCCTGTATCATTGTATTGCTGAGAGTAGCTAAATCTTCACAATGGTCATAGTACAGTATTGCTGTTACTGGGTGCAATGTTATTCTGGTTCTGCTTATTTTGCTCTGCATCAGTTTATATCTTTCCAGCTATTTCTGAAATCTTCCTGCTCATTGTTTCTTATAGCAGTAAGGAGTGACATGGTAAAATCTGCTTTTAAGATTCTCATGTTGGAAACTGTATAGAAAAGGGATTGGAGAAGAGACAGAGTAGATATATAGGAAGACCAATCAGGTGGCTAACTTTTAGCTTATGTAAAATGGAAAGGACTAGACTGATTGCTATGTATGTGGATAGAGAGTTATATGTGATGTGTTGTTAGAAAGCTATTTGGTGATGTTGGAGTGCATCAGCTTGGCTATTGAAAGGATGAATATAGCTTAAGGAAGACAGAGAAGAGTCAGAAATGAATGACTTTAATTGTGAACCTGGGTGAGCAGAAAGCTTATATATGGCTTTAGAGCTAAAGGACATCAGAAAAGCTCTAGGCCTGTGATGGCTCTTGGGCCATTCCCCTCCCCCTCTGTACATGAGCTGAGGACATTAATTCCTTCACCTGCCCCTCTGCCTACCAGTCCAGTGGGAGTGCTTCCTCCCTCCCCCTGTCTAGGATAAAAGGGAATGGGATGGGGCACTTGGTCTCTAAAAGGTTCACTATCCCTGCTCTAGGCCAACCCCCTAGGTTTTTTTTACAGATGAGGAAACAGACTCTGAGATTGTGACCCCTTATAAAGGTTGTCAGCATTAGCAATAAGATTTGAACACAGGTCATCTGATTATAAAGTTGGTGCTTTTTCACCCATACTGGCTATTGGTATTCTCGGATAGAAATAAAGAAGTTAAAAAGTGGATTACATTTGAAACCACCAGAGAGAACTGTGCTTTGAAAGAGGGAGAATTTTAATTGGTAGAGAAGGGAAATTTATAAAGCATCGGGAATAATAATAATGATTTGGTTGAACCATAAAGTTTATGAAAGAGAATATAGTAATATGAAATAAGGCTTGAAATTAATTGCAAGGCCTTAAAATGACCTGAAGAGCCAGTTACACTGGCTATATTCCTTAATTCATGGTATTCTTTTGACTCCCTTTATTTGCACTGCTTGGAATATTCTTCCTCCTCACCTGTCTGCTTCCTAACTTCCCAGGCTTCAAGTTTCAGCTCAGATCCTGTCTTGTGAAGGTCTTTTCCTTAGTCCTTCCTCTGAGATTAGGTTTTATTTATATATCATCATTGAACATAGCTACTTGTATATTGTTGCTCATACTAGAAGTGTAAGCTTCTTGAGGGCAGGAACTTTTTGCCTTTCTTGTTTCTCAAAACTTAGTACAAAGGAAGTGCCCAACATATGTTGACTGATTGATCTGTTCATCTTCCAAGAATTCTCTCTTTTAGTTTATGCTAGAACTGCAAGGGAGTTTAGAAGCTAAAATGAAGTTGGATAGTATAGAGTGCTGGCCTTAGATGATGACACAAGGATTCAGTATGACTGGAAGAATGGTGATGCCTTTGATAGTAATAGGAAAATCAGAAGAGAGAAGGATTGTGGGGAAAGGTAGTGAGTTCTATTTTGTACATGTGCATTAAGTTGATGGTGTGTGACTACAACTCAGGAAATAAATTAAGACTGGATATGAGATTGGAAATCATCTCTATACAGATGACACTTGAACCCATAGGAGCTGATGAGATTACCAAATGATATAGTATAAATGGAAAAGAAAGGAGGACCCTAGGTAGAACCTTGTGTGATACCTACTGTTAGTAGATATGTCCTGGAGAGGCAGATCTAGCACAGGAGACTGAATGAGGTAAAAGTTTACTTGCTATATTAGGGTTGTGTTAGTCTGTTAGTGAGTCTAACTGCCCTAACCCTACCGCCCCCGCCCCCCCCAGTTTCTTCTTCACACACTATTGGAAAATTGATGTCACCTTTACGGTCAAAACCATTCAGTGGTATACTACTATTTACTGTCTAAGCTTTAGCTTGTCATTCAAGGCCTTATATGACTTTTTCTATTCCTGAACAACAAACTACCACTTTGTTTTTACCTCTTTCTTAACTCAGTGTCCTCCTCTGTGTTAACTTTGTACATTTTTTTGTGTGTGTATTGTAAGCTTTTTGAGGTTAAGGACCATATCTTATTCATCTTTGTATGCTCCAGGATAGCTAAACATCATCCTAAACAATGAATATGATAAAATTTGCATTTTGTGAGCCTAATTTTTGGGAAAGGGGATCAACACTTTTAGAATTGAGATTTTTTTTCCCTTCCTCCCCAACTAGTGAATAGTCTGATATAGGTTATACTCATACTTTGTAAGAATTAAAATAATATTTCTACCCAGGTATATATTTTATAAAGTTTATTGGAAAGGGTAGACAACTATTCCTCTAAGTAACCTGACCGTGCGCACGGTACCTAGCCTGCATGTCTCTTCTCTCTTTCCCCTTTGACCTGCCTGCTCTGCCTCCTGACTTCTTTCTTCCCAGTGCACCCTTTCAATTCTTTTGCTGTTCTCCCTTCAAGCAGCCTCCAACCTTGACATTTATTGATATACACAGATGCTACCTCTGCTATGTCAGGAATATTTGATAGACAGGTAAAGCTCCTCAGGAGGGGGAGGGGATAAACTTCCTTGACACAACTTCCTACTGTTTTCTTTCTACCCCAATAAAAAGAAATGATGAGCACAATCATCTATGATCAGTTTCTCTCCATAGGCCATTGCTGCTGAGTGAAGATGAAGAGGACACTAAGAGGGTTGTTCGAAGTGCCAAAGACAAAAGGTGAATTTAGTGGTGAAGGAGTTAAAGGATTTTTTTCCTGTAGGTAGTTGATAAGAGGCTGGGGGGGGACACTTGAGTTTCTGATTTAGGGTTTGAGAAAGAAAGGCTTAAAGTCTTGTTTGTGATGATAGACCTCCTTCCCTTATCCTAGGTTTGAGGAGCTGACCAACCTTATTCGTACCATCCGGAACGCCATGAAAATTCGTGATGTCACTAAATGTCTTGAGGAATTTGAGCTCCTTGGAAAGGCATTTGGAAAAGCCAAGAGCATTGTGGACAAAGAGGGTGTCCCTCGATTCTACATCCGAATCCTGGCTGATTTGGAGGATTATCTCAATGAGGTTTGAGACCAGAGTTGGGATTTTAGTGGGACAGAAGAGATTCTAGAACTGGGATGCTGTTTCTGCCGCTGCCGGGCCCCCCCCCCCCCCCCCCGGGGGGGTGATGGTCTTATCTTGTTGTTTCAGACTTTTTTCCTTATCCTTTTACTTTTATTTCTGTTCTCTTAGCTATGGGAGGACAAAGAAGGAAAGAAGAAGATGAACAAGAACAATGCAAAGGCTCTGAGCACCTTGCGTCAGAAGATCCGTAAATATAATAGAGATTACGAAGCCCAGATCACCAGCTATAAGCAGGTGAGGTTTGTAGCACACTGGAGTATTCTGTATTCATTTCATTCATTGAACTAGTGGCTATATGCCCACATTAGATTAGAACAAATGGCAAATAGGGGAGCTAGAGTGTGGCCCAAGCTAGCATTGGCTCGTGGGGATAATTTATTGGGGTGGGATGGAGAGTCAGGTGTTTTCAAGGAGTGGTAGCATCCCTCACTCCTTTGCCATTCTCCACCTCCAGAACCCTGAGCAGTCTGCAGATGAGGATGCTGAGAAAAATGAGGAAGATTCAGAAGGTAAGAGCGAAGCATTGATTGGAAAGAAGGCAAAAGTTTGGAGTTTCCTTACTTTGACTTCTTTGTTCCACAGTCTTGTTGCTTGTTTGACCATACTTGGACTTCCTTTCCAGGCTCTTCTTCTTCAGATGAGGATGAGGATGGTCTCAGTGCCACAAGTTTCCTAAAAAAGAAATCTGAGGCACCATCTGGGGAAAGTCGAAAATTCCTCAAGAAGATGGAGGTGAGATCTGAGCATCTGAATGGGGAAAAAGGGAAGTCTGCCTGGTGTAGGTCAGAGATGAGCCTGAGGAGAAGCCCTATAAGATTTGATTTCATAATCTGGAAATTCCATGAAAATGTCAGAAACATTCCTGCCACCCTCAAATTGCTAATTGATTTTTTGTTCATCTCCTGTTCCTCATCAGGATGAAGATGAGGACTCTGAGGATTCTGAGGATGATGAAGATTGGGGTTCAGATTCTACTTCTTCAGATTCTGACTCAGAGGAAGATGATGGGAAATATACCCTGCTGGCTTCCAAATTCCTTAAAAAGTGAGAAAAGCAAAGGAGGTTGTGGAGCTAATTTAAATTAATTTTAAAATTGAATACTCAGATTCTATGAAACCCTACACTGATTTTCTGTCTCTTGTTGGGTTTGACCTTAGCAAGAGGATAACCTAGCAATTCTTCCATATTTTTGTTGATACATTGTGGCAGTTCCATAGGAATAATTTACAAATGAATGATTGATTGAATTTCAAAAATCTAATATTTTAACAGTTTGGGTTAGAAATTGAAAAGTGAATTAACTGTTACTGTGAAATAATATTTGCCTATGAACTTATATTAATTGTAGGGCATACTTGTTAACCAGTAGCTCTAGTATTCAGGTCCCAATTCCTTCTGTGGTTGAGGGTTAGCTTAATGCTTTGCTTCCAGCTAGAGCTTGGAATTGGGTCACTGGAGAAAGGGAAAACTGAGGAATGGTAGAATAATGAGCTGAGGGTTAAGGTTCTCTCAGGGCAAGAAGTCCAAGTTTTTTAATTTCACATTTTCTCTGGTGTATTGTCTTGCAGAGAAAGCACCACAGACAAAAAGGCTGCAGAGAAGAAGCGAGAGGACAAAGCCAAGAAAAAGCATGACCGAAAATCTAAGCGCCTAGATGAGGAGGAGGAGGATAATGAAGGCGGGGAATGGGAGAGGGTTCGAGGAGGGGCACCGCTGGTCAAGGTGAGGTTTTCAGGGCTGTGCAGTATATGGGAGGTTCTGGAGATAAATGAGGGGGATGATCAAGATGCTTGGAAATACAGTTAAGGCAAAGGGGACTGGGAATTCTGTTGGTGGGGGGGTACTTGATGGCCTTGGGTGTGACGGGGGCATGTGTTGCCTAGGAGAAGCCTAAAATGTTTGCCAAGGGAACAGAGATTACCCATGCAATTGTAGTCAAGAAGCTGAATGAGATTCTGCAAGCTCGTGGCAAAAAGGGAACTGATCGGTAAGGCTTGTCACTGTTTTTCTATAAGGGTAAAGGGTTTTGTATCATACCTACCACAGAGGAAGGAGTTGGTGGGAGGAAACTTTGGATTTAGAAATTCTTAAAGGGAGAAGACATTTACAAAAGTGATGCTAGCAGGAATATTGGAAGCTGAGCCTAAGGGGAAAAAGAAGTGTTTTGTTGGATTGGACTTTGAAGTTTGTCCATTAAAACCTTTTTTGTTCCTACACAGTGCAGCCCAAATTGAGCTGCTGCAGCTACTGGTTCAGATCGCAGCGGAAAATAATCTAGGGGAAGGAGTGATTGTTAAGATCAAATTCAACATCATTGCTTCCCTCTACGACTACAACCCCAACCTGGCCACTTATATGAAGGTGAGGGTTTAAGAACTGGGACTGGCTTTGAGGAAAGCATTTAAAATTGGACTGTGGAGACTCAACTTTTTGGAAAGTGCTTAACCGCGAAAGGATGAAAATTCTAAAAGAGGAGGAAACTGGGTTTGGACTCAACTTCACAGGTGTGCCTTAATGTTTTCCCTCTTGTCCCCCACCCCCATTTCATGGCAGCCAGAGATGTGGCAGAAATGCTTAGACTGCATCAACGAATTGATGGACATCTTATTTGCAAACCCCAACATCTTTGTTGGTGAGAATATCCTGGAAGAGAGTGAGAACCTCTCCAACTTTGAGCAGGTAAATTAAAGGAAAATGAACTGATAGGGGATGGGAGAAAAGGAAAAGTGACCTCAAATGGGTAAAAAACTGGTAGATCTTGGATCGGAAGTTACTACTTTCTACTATTACTCTTAATTTCTTTCCACCTCAGCCACTTCGTGTTCGTGGTTGCATTCTAACTCTAGTGGAAAGGATGGATGAAGAGTTTACCAAGATTATGCAGAACACAGATCCTCATTCTCAAGGTGAGTCTGGGCATATATGCTTAGGTAGCTGGAGTACTTGAAAATGATGTAAGGTATTACCAGAATAAAGTGCAAATATCACTGCCTTCCTTTCAAATGGATAAAATTAGAGCAATTCCTATTTTTCTGGTTGCCACTAGGGGCCAAAATTTTCTGGTTGATTAGTGAGAATACTGGTCAGTAGCTGTCTTGTTCAGTGAATGAGTAGCATCCTCATTGATGAAGGTGGTTTTTCCACAGGGGTTGGAGGTGGAGATGGAGGTAGAGGGAGGTATGTTGCCCTTACTAGTCTGTTGTACAAGTTGCCAGTGACTCATTCATTAAATTTAGGTTGTGTTATGCACAAGACTGAGGGATAGATACAAAGAAATAAGACAGTCCCTGTATTTTAGGGACAAAGACATGCCAAAAGACTTCTTTTAGACAAAGAAGACATGCACAGATAACCAAAATAGAGGGCTCTATTTAAAGTGCAGCATGGATAGTACCCATAGTTTGTAAGGGTTCTGAGGTGGGAGGGATTTATGGGATGATGAGAGATTTCAAAAGCATAGGTGGTAGCATTTGAAGCTAGACCTTGAAAGTAAAACTTTTAATGGGTGTGCATGATTAATCTGTTAAGTATTCATTCACTGACTTTGAACTTCCATTCTAATAAGGGAAGTTGGGTAAAATTATAGATATATTTTTAAAAATATTAAAGGATCAGGAAAAAGAAAGTCTTCGTGTAGGTCACGTTTTTGAACCTTGAAGGAATCTAGGGACTCTGACAATAAGGCAGGGGAAGGGCATTCCAGCATGTGCAGGGGCAACATCAATTGAGACTTTTCAATTGGAGCAGTCTGAACAAAAGCCATGGGGGGGGGGGGGGCAGTATATATGTAGTAGAGGTGTATTTGGGAAAGGCAGGCAAAGGTCAGATGGTGTCATGGCAGGAACACCTGGGCTCACATTCTGCCTCTGGAATTTGATTGTGTCCAAATTACTTAACCTTTTGGAGGCTTAGTTTTCTCATCTGTAATATAGAGATGTTGCTTTACAGGGTTGTTGGAAGAAGAGTTGCCATAAGGGGATATAAAGCACTTAGTGAATCATAAGAGATTCACTCAGAAATCTTTGGGGGGGAAATACACCTGGTTTTGTTTTTTTTTTTTCTATTCATCAGAATATGTAGAGCATCTCAAGGATGAGGCCCGAGTCTGTGCTATCATTGAGCGGGTTCAGCGTTACCTGCAGGAGAAAGGAACCACTGAGGAGATCTGCCGGATCTATCTTCGTCGTGTGCTCCATACTTACTACAAGTTTGACTATAAGGCCCATCAACGGCAGCTTGCTCCCCCTGAAGGGTCATCAAAGGTACAAGAGTTGGGGAGAAAAGACCTTTGGGAAGTTACTTTTATATCTATCACTGAGGAAGACTCATATCTTATGGGGTTCTTGAGGAAGACACTTGATGAGATACCTTTTTTTTTTTTTGAATGCTGAACAATTTAGTGTTGTTAGGGTGGTATTCAAAGACCAGGCTGTGCTAATTTATGTCACTCTGAACCTGTCTTGTCCTTCTTTTCTCCAGTCAGAGCAAGATCAGGCTGAAAATGAGGGGGAGGATTCAGCTGTGCTGATGGAGAGGCTGTGCAAGTATATCTATGCCAAGGATCGGACAGACAGAATTCGGACATGTGCAATCCTCTGCCACATCTATCACCATGCCCTTCACTCTCGCTGGTACCAGGCTCGGGACCTTATGCTCATGAGCCACCTGCAGGACAACATTCAGCATGCAGACCCTCCAGTGCAGGTAGGAGGGTGTAGAGTACGTGGAGAGGGGACAGGGCAAAGTTTTTAAAGGAAAGCTCAGAATGGAGCCAAGATCAGTTCCTGTGGTTGGACAGGGGCCCAGGGATCCAGAGTTCAGGAAGGGGAAGGACTAGTTCTGGGTTCTTCTCTAGTCACAGACTGGTTTAACCAGAAAAGCCACCTGTCTGACTCTTGAAGATTTAAGACTCAACAGTCTCTAATTCCTCATGTCTTTGGTGCTCTGGTTTGTCATTAGTCAAGAAACAATAGAATGACTACTTCATAGGGTACTGCTAGTTAGTTTCCTTTGGGGAGTACACAGACCTTGAAGCTCACTTCATCTAGTTGGGGAGCCAAGAATGTAAAGAAGGTAGTCTTTGGTTTTAGGTCTTTCTGACTGAACTGGGTCACCTTAATTGAAATCATAGATTTTCCTTGGAACACATTTAGAGGACTTTGCTTTTAGCTACAGAGTTTTTGCTTTTCATTACTTTTCACTGATTATTGAACTCTGAAATGGTATACAAAGGCTGCTGGATCTTCTCCATCTCTTTGAGTCTTGCATGGTTTCCTTTTCACTCTTTAGGGCACATACTCCAGACTACAAGAATATTTCAGATAATTGAGAGGTAATAAACCAGGTTAGTAAGGTCACTAGAAGGATGTTTTAAAGAAAACTAACTAAATTTCAAACTGAATGGTACTTTTGTAGCTGCCTGGAATTTTCTTGGCTCATGACCTTCCTTAGGTCTTAATAGTGTCTGGGTCCTTCCTGGCCCCTCAAGTGAATGATTGGCTTTTTTTTCCCCTCCAAAACACCCCTTTGGTGTTGAACACAAATAAAAATGATCCCTGATGGCTATTTACTGACTTAGAAAAATATTAATTAATGTAACATTTATATTGTAAGTTCTTTGAAATTTGAACTATTATTACCTGTAATAAACAAAGTGGTCTGAGTTGCTAGATCAACCTGTTAAAACATTTTGCCCCATGATATGTTTGAAGTGCAGAATTAATAATGCCATTGTATATAAATGGAGATTTTGAACCCTAGACTTCAATCCCCAGAAGTCCTTGGTATTTCCTATAATCTCACTGGAGTCACCATGTAGGTGAGATCACAATTGGTATTTAACTGGCATTAACACCTACCATGCTCTCTTCTCTCCCATTGCAATGATGTAGCAAGTAAGCTAAGCACGGGGATTTTGAATGGGCTCATCAGCCATGGACATCTGGTTTTTGTTTTGTATCCTTGATTTCTAATAATCCTTAATAAACCTCATAAAATATTTTTATTATTAGATACAGAATTTAATTTTTACACTATTCCACAAACCATTTTTTATATTTGTGGAAAATACATTCTAAACTCTTAATTTCATACACTGGTTGCCTTAATGGCAGTGGCTTCTCTGGCAATAGCATATATATGGTCAGTGTAGATAGTTCTGGATCTCTGTGGGTTTTATAAGTCATTCATTCCCTGATGTGAGTTAGTTTACAAAGTATACTTTCTCTACAAGGGAGTTTTGGTTAAGCCAGGACTTGGAATCCATCACTGTTAGTTTGTGAGCCATTTGTAAGATAATTTGTTTAGCATGGTTTACTTCAGGGACTCTTAGCTGTATTTCAATATACCTGGCATCCATAGGCCTCACCAGACTGCCAAAGGGTTCCAGGACACAAAAATGGCAAAGAATCCTTAATATAGTGGAAATTTTTGTAGATTTGATTCCCAGTTCAGATTCTTAGCAGTTTGGGGTCAAAGGTCACTTCTTTCTGAGCTTCAGTTTTCTCATTTGTAAGATAGGGAAAATACCACAGTAAATAATGGTTTTAGGGAAAAGGCTTTGGAAAGCTTGGAAGGGCTATATAGATGTGAGCTGTCAAAATGACTTGAGAATTGGGACAGCATGAGTATTCATTTGACAGATACTCATTGAATGCTTGTTCTGTGCTGTAGAAGGAAGTAGGGAGAAGCTAGAATAAATAGGCTTCTGGCTTTACTGTGCTCATAGTTCTATTTCTGAACAAGAGCCAGCGTCAAATTCAAATAGACCTGAGTTTAAGTGTAGTCTCTGGAACATGCTATTGTTATGACCCTGTCACTTTCCCACACAGGGCTTAGTAGTAGTTTTATTGAGGAGCTAAGTAGGTGCCAACCTGCACTGATTAGAAGGAACTTCTTTACCAGGGAGTTACCTAAATTAATGATAGCACGTTTCCAAGTCTTTTTCCCTTTTCATCAAATAGTAAATCCTGGAATCAGAGTGCTATTTGAGACTACAGAATTTATTTTCATTGAAGTTTAAGTTGGATGTCTTGTTTTAGAACTTCTACTGTGTCTTTTTTAATTTAAATAATGGACTGGGGCGTTTTCCTCTCCTTTAGATCCTTTATAATCGTACCATGGTGCAACTGGGTATCTGTGCTTTCCGGCAAGGCCTGACCAAGGATGCACACAATGCTCTCCTGGACATTCAATCTAGTGGCCGTGCTAAGGAACTGCTGGGGCAGGGTCTGCTGCTCAGGAGCCTGCAGGAGCGAAACCAGGAGCAAGAGAAGGTAGAACGTCGACGCCAGGTGCCCTTCCACTTGCACATCAACCTGGAACTACTCGAATGTGTCTATTTGGTATCTGCCATGCTTCTGGAGATCCCTTATATGGCAGCCCATGAAAGTGATGCTCGGAGGCGTATGATCAGCAAACAGTTCCATCACCAATTGCGTGTGGGCGAGCGGCAGCCCTTGCTTGGTAAGCTAGGATGTCTTGGGGTGCTTAGCTTGGCTGTGGTCTTGCTTCTTCATGTCTGGTGTGTCAGTGGAAACATTATTTGCCATACTTAAATTTTTTTTCCTGGAGGATGAATATGGTACAAGGGTTCTTTCATAAAGTAGCTATAAGAGCAGAGGTACTTCCAAGAATATGCCTTCTGTCTCTCTGGCTCTCCTTTGTGTGCATAATTTCTCCCTGATTCCACTTATAGAATGTTAGAGGGGAAGAGGACCTTTATAAGTAGTTTCTTCTCATTTTACAAGAGATGGGGGAGAGTGATTAATTTATCTCAAGTCACACAGCTTGTTAGGAGTAGCACTGGTATGAGAACTCGAATATTTTTCTACCCCTGAAGCTGTATAGTTGCCCTTTAATAAATGAAGACAAAATTTTATCTTGCTCCTGGAAATTGTCTCATTGTAGTACAGTACCTTTAAAAATCATTTAAGGGGGCAACTAGGTGACTGGATTGAGAGCCCGGTCTAGAGATAGGAAGTCCTGGGTTGAAATCTGGCCTAGCGGAAAGAGTTATTTTAAAAAAAAAAGTCATGGAAGGCCTTGCTTGACCACCTTTCTAATTTTCTAGGTCCACCTGAATCAATGAGGGAACATGTAGTAGCAGCGTCTAAAGCCATGAAGATGGGGGACTGGAAGACCTGCCATAGCTTTATTATAAATGAGAAGATGAATGGGAAAGTTTGGGATTTGTTCCCTGAGGCCAACAAAGTCCGCACCATGCTGGTTAGGTAAAAATGGGAATGAGGAGACCTTGGAAGTGCTGGGATTAGACAGAATGGAAGATTCAGTCCTATACTTAGCCACTTTCCTCCTTTTTCCCTCACAGAAAGATCCAGGAAGAGTCACTGCGCACCTATCTCTTCACCTATAGCAGTGTTTACGACTCTATTAGGTTTGAGGGTAGAGGGATTCTGGGTCTTGGGAGGGAGAAGGGAACAGGCTTAGTTGATATTTGCTTTCCTAATTTTTTCCTCCTTCCTTTCTAGCATGGAGACATTATCTGATATGTTTCAGCTGGATTTGCCTACTGTTCATTCCATAATCAGCAAAATGATCATCAGTGAGGAGCTTATGGTAAAAAGGGAAGAAGGGTGGCACTGCCAGATCCTTAAAGGAGAAGATATCAGTTCTTTTCAGAGGAAGGAAACTAGAGTAAAGGAAAAAATAGTTCATAGCTTGGCTGTATCTGATTAATCCCATTCATTTCCTTCCATTTTCTCCAAACTTAGGCTTCTCTGGACCAGCCAACACAGACGGTGGTGATGCATCGCACTGAGCCCACGGCCCAGCAGAACCTGGCTTTGCAGTTGGCAGAAAAACTGGGAAGCTTGGTGGAAAACAATGAACGTGTCTTTGACCATAAGCAGGGTACTTATGGAGGTTATTTTAGAGGTGAGACTTCCCACATTTCCCTTGATTTATATTTCCACCCCCATTCACTGTCTTTGCTCTGGCATTACTGTTCAGTTTTTGCTGTTTTGACCTCTTTTTTCCCCCCTCCAGACCAGAAAGATGGCTACCGAAAAAATGAGGGAGGCTACATGCGTCGGGGAGGCTACCGCCAACAGCAGTCACAGACTTCCTACTGACCTCCTCAGGACATGCAATCCTGAAATGTAACATTCATCTAGAATAATTAAAAGTCTATATTGTGTTGACATGATTCTGGAAGTGAACAGCTTAGGCTTAAGCAGCATTGATTGTAATCATTGGGGTCGAGTTTCTGTGTACCCAGAAGATTTGGGTAGTTACTAGTGGCTCAAACACAAACTGGAAAGGGACCACAAGCTTGCAGACACTTCTGGCTCAGAGCAGTAGTACTGTCTCAATGGAGATATGGGCCAGGGTCATGTTAAGAGTGTTGATTACTTTTCTTTGTATATGCTGAACTGCAGAGAATTTCTGGAGAGCAAACTACTTGAGAGGAAGAGAGTAATTTAGTCATCTCCATGGCTGCTAGGTATTGGCCAATTTAACTGTGTTTGGGACATTAACATACATTAAAATTACTCAGGCTTTCTGTATATTTCAAGTTGATTTATCAGATAACTCACTACTGTGGTATTTCCAAAGTATTCACTATGATAAACAAGTGACATATTCTCTACCTTTAAAGATTATGATCTTACCTGGGAAATAATTAGTATATACTTGAAACAATTGTGAGACAGATCAAGAAGTAGAGAGGGAATGCTATCAAGAGAAGTTGAGAAGGTAGGATGTGACTTTTTCCTTGTTTGTGGAATATTTTGAAGAATTGGTCAGTGTGGTCCTGAGATTAAGTAGAAGTTAGCTGTTCTTGGAATATGCACTTCTATCAGTTATCCACCATGAGTTAATCCTCATCTCTTATGTCCATGAGTTGTCAAAGTGAGGATATATTCTGCCTTTTTGCTCTGTCTCTCCTCAGCGCTTTTCTTCATTCATTATGAAAGTAGAAGGAACCCTACTGTACATGTTGCTTCTCATTCTAATACCGGTTCTGTTTTTATTTTTGGCCACTTAAACAGCCCCATTCTTTTTTTTTTTAAACCCTTACCTTCTATCTTAGAATCGATACTGAGTATTGGTTCCAAGGCAGAAGAGTGGTAAGGGCTAGGCAGTGGGAGTTAAGTGACTTGTCCAGGGTCACACAGCTGGGAAGTGTCTGAGGCCAGATTTGAACCTAGGATCTCCGTCTCTTGGCCTGATTCAATCCACTGAGCTATCCAGCTGTCCCTTAGCCCCATTCTTAAATGTCAGAGGGCATAATACTATTCTCTTGTTTGACTTTAAAAGAATCCTGGACTAGAGCTTGCAAAGGTTTACTAGTCAGTAATGATCATTCCTTTACTCTTTTATGCATTCGAGATACAAAATCTATGACTTGAGCAGGGGCCATTTGGGTGAAGGGAAACCTGGTTTACCTTTCCAGACCAACTATGATCCTATGATCCCTGACCAGCATTGCATTTTAACAAAGGATTTTTTAAAACCACGCAATAAAGAATTATTAACCAAGTCTAACATTGTATACAGAGTTGCACACCCATAATTCCCTCCCTTTCCCATAGAGAGGGTGATCTATTCTCAAATTATCTTTCTTTTTTAACCCCTTATCTTCCATCTTAGAATCAATACTATGTAAGGGTTAGGCAATGGGGGTTAAGTGACTTGCCCAGGGCCACATAGCTAAGAAGTATCTGAATCCAGATTTGAACCTAGGACCTCCTATCTCTAGGCCTGGCTCTCATTCCACTGAGCTATCCAGCTGACCCCTCAAATCTTTCTAGCAAAGTTTGGTTTGTTTTACTTTCTAGAGCCCACTTGAGGGAGTTTAGGTCCTGGTTTTGCCTCTTAGCTAACTGTGATCCCCATGAGCAAATTGTTAAAGTCTTTTGGTTTCACTTTCCCTATCTGTAAATAAGCCACATTGACTGAGCCTCTTGAGATTCTTTTGAGTCTAAATGTGATTGAGTACTTAGTTATGTGTGAGCCCCTACACATAGGTGCTAAAGAAACAAATGATTAAGATGCTTTGTTGTCATCAAATAGATTGATGAAGATAAGGATAGAAATAACTTGAATAAGTGATCAGTCATAAGAGTTGGCTCAACAGGAATTTAAAGAGTTTGTTGGCTAAGGGGTACCACTAATGGGCTTCATGGAAGAGGTGGAATTTGAACTGCATTATTTTATAGTTATGTAAAATTCAAATATCCAAACTCATTTGGGGTAGACTACCTGTCAGAGATAGTAATCTCAGTCCTTTGGTCTTAAAATGACCTTTTGAGAGATGGTTTGGTATATAATATGGGAAAGTTTCATTAGAGGAGTGATATAAGTCTTGAAGGATTTTTGGACCAAATATATTTTCTCTGAAGGGCAAAAAAGTAGGATCAGTTTTATTGGTGCATAGATTTTCTTAGAGAAATAATGTAAGCAGGTAGCACAAATATCTTCCCCATTTTACTGATGAGGAAAACAGACTAACGATTTGTCTGTGGTTGGTCATAAGTATTGGAAGTAAGGTTACAGTTGAAATGTCTTGAAGTCAGATGCTCTTGCTACTATGATCACAGTTACCTGTGGATGGAAATTAGGGGGCAATCTAGATATGGGAAACAATCTTAAGCAAAAAGCATCAAAGAATTCAACCCCATAGTGTGTTCTAAGAACTAGGCATAGTATAATTTGTATAAAGAACAGTGGCATTGTAAGTAGGTTAGGTCTAGGGGATGACAGGAGGGCTATGAATGTCCAGAGTGGAGTTGAGATCCCACCTCAGACAATAGCTATTGAAGGTTTGAACAGGACACACAAAAAAAAGATGAAGATAAGGCTGGAGAAGATAGAGAGGGAAGGGAGGTGTAAGGGAATGATTGATCATTGTCTCCAAATATTATAATGTTTGATATAGAGGAGGCTTAACTGGTCTAGGGTATAAGTTATAAAAGGAGATAAAAGAATGCATTTTTAAGAAAACTATCCTTAAATGAATTAAGTTTTGAGTAGAAACTGTATCATTCATGTCTCTATAGTAAGATATACAAGTGTTTTTATATAATCTAATTAGTATTAGTTCATTTATAGATAAGTAAACTTGGACTTAGGTTACCATAGGCATATGTTCACCCATGGGAACAGATATCAAGTGACTGGTGCAGGATTTAAATCTAGGTCACTTGTTCTAGGTCCAAGGTCTTAGCCATTTGTATCTTAACAGTCTTTTGAGATGCTGCAGAGTACTTATGAGGTGCCAGGAGATTGGAGTAGATGATTATTTTGTATCTTCCTGCTCTGATTTCGCAATTCTACGTTTCCATGTATGTTAGTGAGGCCATTGGACAGACTGGTACAAAAAGAAATAGGCTTACAGTTAGAGTGGAGGGAGCCCCTGTAATGGCATGAAATGCCACAAGACCTCATGACCAGAGGTTGATTAGAAACTAGACTTTCAGGATGTGGTAATCACATAATACCTACTATGTATAGCTCACAGGACAGAATAGTGTCTTGGTTTTTGTCTTAAGTAGAACCAAGGAACACATTGAATCCTTAAATTACATGTTAAGTTGTAGTAACCTCTTCAGTGTTCCAAAATAAGTATCACATACTTCATTGATCATCTTATAAGTCAGCATGATGCTCATTTCAAATGAACCGGATGTAGTCACAGCA